>NC_057799.1:7405647-7606280 GCF_018294505.1 Triticum aestivum | reverse complement strand
AAAAACATCAAAAATTAAAATCCTTCCGGTTGTAGTTATGTTACTACATGTACTAGTAAGGAAAATTTAAAAACTTAAATTTGGACATGTTTTGCAAAAAGTGTAGGGAAAATGTAAAACGGCTATAACTTTTGCATACGATGTCAGAAAAAAAAGTGTAATATATCAAAATGTTCAGCACGAAAATCCGCCAGTTTGCAAATTTTTAGAATCCTCAAATTCTAAAAGGAAAAAAAGTTATGCTCAAATTTCTGTTTTTTTTTGAATTTTTGTTAAATGTGGTCAAACTACTTATTCAAGAAGTATTAATGTTACTAAATAATTATTCAAGAATATTAGTGTTACTAAATAATTATTTCATTTTTTTGAATTTTGGTCAAATCTGGTCAAACTGTGGTCAAACAATGGTCAAACTAATTATTCAAGAAATATTAGTGTTACTAAATAGTTATTTCAGTTTTTTTGAATTTTGGTCAAATCTGGTGAAACTGTGGTCAAACTGTGGTCAAACTATGGTCAAACTACTTATTCAAGAAATATTAGTGTTACTAAATAATTATTGTTTTTTAGAACAATAGTTTCAAACTCAAACAGTGACATGTGTGACTTCATGCTCAAGCTAAATTCCTGAGGGTTAATAAGATTGACATCTTACTATTGTCAGGAAAACAACAAGTGCAAACTTGGAAACGAGGGAGAATAGAACCCGGAAGTTAAGCGTGCTCAGGCTGGAGTAGTGAGAGGATGTGTGACCGTCCGGGAAGTTAGATGATTTGGAATGATGAGGGGTGATTAGAGATTAGAGGTTAAATTGAGCAGTGATGAGGGGTGATTAGAGATTAGAAGTTAAAAGAATTCAGAAATTTGAAATTCAAAAAAAAATCAAAAAAAAATTCAACAAAAAAATCATAAAATTTCCTTTAGTACCGGTTGATGTTACCAACCGGGACTAAAGGTGGACCTCCAGGCAGCGGCCATGTGGAGGGCGTTCAGTCCCGGTTCGTGTAAGAACCGGGACTAAAGGGGGAGGCTTTAGTAACGACCCTTTAGTCCCGGTTCCAGAACCGGGACTAAAGGCCCTTATGAACCGGGACTAAAAGCCCTTTTTCTACTAGTGAAAGCCCACGTCAGCACCGGTGCGGAAGAGCTGGCGGCGGCCACCTCCGATCCCTTCGTCCTTCACTTCGCCCCCGCCACCTGCCACCTCGTTGGCTAGTATCCTGCCGGCAGCCACCGCGGTGGGCACAACGGAGCTCAGCTGCAGAACGACGCCGACCAGGACGAGGAGCAGCACGGTGTTCCGAGCCACGGAAGCCATCGATGATCGATCGCAGCTGGCCTGGCCTGACTGGTAAAAATGAGGAGCTTGCTTTGATTCTACTTATTATAGGTAGCTCAGGCGTCAACTAATGTGTCTTCTGTGTTTATGTTGGTTTGATCCTGGCTATATATAATAGCTAGGGAAGAAAGGGGAGAGGGAGGGTGTGATATACGTGGATGTTTTGTTTAATCGTTTAATATAGTAGCTAGTATACAGTTTAAAGCCATGCGTGTATGTATGTTACTGATCATGAACCACTGATCCGGCTACCAGGGAACGTGCATGCACGCCAGCATCATGTGAGATCTTCAGACGTGGTTGACACAAGGAATGACACAGCGTAGACCTGTGTGGCTACATTAATTGCAGGCAACAAGGAGGAGACAAAAATGATTGAGCCAAAACGTGATCTCCATGTCTGGCTACATAGGCAACTAGATCATCGATGATGGGCATTGTTGTGTCCGTCCATTTTTTCAATAGGATGGTAGGTATTGATACATTTTTAAGGATACCTTTTTTATGCCAACCTTTGATGATTAATTATCAATAAAACGAAATATTAATAGAAATAGATGCTCTACGTTTAAATAAGCTCGGCCAAGGATTGCATTTGGCACTGACTTTCCACCTCCCTTTTTTCGTAACAACCAAAGACAGAAAAACAACCAAAACGATAATGAGAGCATCTATTTCTGTAAAGAGCGTGTAACATTCTAAGTTTTCCGAGGTCCGGAGTTGGTTAGCTTTTTGGCTTTGTTTTGTAGTTCTTTGTAAATATTTGTTACCTTAGTTCGTATTTATAAAATTTTACCGTAGAACGACTGTTTTACGATCCAGGGTTCAAAAAAAAGAACCAATTACCTATGTATAACATACATGAGTGTAGGGTCCAACCCAAAGCAATTTTACTAAATTGGTTGTCGAAACACAATTGAATATAATTAACAAGGCTAATCCATGAACGCATCATCTTTTAAAGATGTTTAGCTACCAAGATTATGTTAATCAATTGTTTGTGCAAAACAGCATGAATTTCAATGCATATCACGTTCAGTAATAAGTATTTCCTCCGGCATTCTGCACTTCTTTTGTTTCTCTCTCCGGGGACTTCAACACATATGGAGATTTATCTTAGTTCTAAACTTCATAACATTGCAATTCAGTAGGAAAGTATTCTCCTCATTGAAATTTTCCTCTTTCTCAAATACCTGAGGTCATCATAAGCAAGAAAGTTGGATGCACAGCCACTAAGTTTCATTTTGAGCTTTCATACACTTATAGCTCTAATGCATCCGTTGCATAGCAATCCCTACTCATCACATTGATATCGATTGTAAGGCCTCTCTATTTCCTAACGATCCGTCAAGTTAATGCGAGCCTTTCTTCCTTTTTGATTTCTCCTATATACCTCTACCACCACTTTCTATTCCACTCTAGTGCTAATATCCATGGCCCATGCTCATTTATTGAGTAGAGTTGAAAATGTTGAAACGCGTTAAAAAGTATGAACCAATTTCTTGGTTTGACACCGGGGTGCTCATGATTTATACTTATGCGGTAACAGAGGAGTCATCCCATGCTTACATAATTCAATTTGTAGGGATAACATTTGTTGAGCATTGTATATTTTGAAAAATTAATAATTATGTTTGTATATTCATGGATATTATTATGTTTATATCAATTACTTCGTCGTTTGTCAATATTTATACCGCAAAGAGATTACATGATAAACATGCTAGGTAGCATTCAACATTAAAAATTCTATTTTTATCATTTACCAACTCAAGAACGAGCAAGAATTAAACTAGGGGATGCTGATACGTCTCCAACGTATCTATAATTTTTGAGTGTTTCATGCTATTATATTACCAACCATAGATACTTTATATGCATTTTTATAACATTTTTGGGGACTAACCTATTAACTCAGTGCTAAGTGCCATTGCTGTTTTTTGCTTGTTTCTTGCCTTCTAGAAAATTGGTACCAAACGAAATCCAACCACGATGAAACTTTACGATGATTTTTTCTTGACCATAAGGGACCCTAGAATGTTCCGGTGGAGGCCGAAAGATCTACGGAAGAGCCACGAGCTCACACGGCACGTCCCCGGAGGGATGCACCTGACCTCGTGGGTTCCAGACAGCTCCGTTTGACCTAATTCCAACGCTATAAATTCTCATAAATCCCCAAACAAACAGAGAGCCACCCGAAACAACTTTTCCACCACCGCAAACTTTTATTTTTCCGCGATCACATCTGGAGGCCTTTTTCGATACTCTACTGAAGGGGAAATCGATCACGGAGAGCTTCTACATCAACCTTGCCACACCTCCGATGATGTGCGAGTAGTTTACCCAAGAGACCTATAGGTCCATAGCTAGTAGCTATATGGCTTCTTCTTTCTCTCTAATCTTCAACACGTTGTTCTCAATGATCTCCATGGAGTTCTTTTCGATGTAATCCTATTTTGCGGTGTGCAGTGGCGGAGCCAGGATTTCTGACATGGGTATGCAAAGCTAAATTTTTTTAGTGCCAAGCAACACTCTAAGAGATAAATGATAGCGCCAATACATGTAGATCAATCATGAAAACTAAATTTTCATTATTATATTTGTTGCAACAAGGTCTTCAATTTTTTTTATATTATAAGAATATAGCTAGAAACAAAATTGATCTCTACAAAACCCCTTCTCAAAGGCGCAAATGATAGCGCCAATACATGTAGATCAATCGATGAACGTATGGGATAAACCATACTGAATTGGCAATTTGGACAATTCAAAATTACAAAACTCACAGTGCGCAAAGCCGATTAGCCAAGAGATGATATGCACGCAGCTGTTAGCGGTTGATCACTGCCTGTCGGACGAGTGCCGCCGCTGCCGAGGATGAGGACAAGGGCGAAGCGAGCACACACGATGTTGCAATTCGACGCGACGATGCCGGATGCCCCATGTATCGTCGGCGATCTGGCGATCAGCAACGTACCGGTGCGTAGATGTCCTATTAGCAATGCAAACTACCCAGACCTAGGTTGTGTTTCCTTTTTCTTTTTGAGGATTCCTAGACCTAGGCCCAACAGCCCAAGTCAAGGCCAAGTGTAGCCAACGAGCCCAGGTAAGGAAGCCAGTGATTTTATTTGAAAGCATTGGTCACGAGAAACATGAATATGAAAACGAAACTTAATTTGAATTTTCCTCTAAAAGATATAAAACTTTAAAAATCGAAGGGAAAAATAAAAAAACAGGAACTAGGGACATGCGTGCCCCACACTTGTGGTATACAAAAGAAGTTTAGACTTTAGACAATACTCCCATTTGGCCTATTTTATCTTTCTTGCAGTGAACGATCAATCAAACTAGCAGGCTTCATTTTTTTTTGTAATGAGTCTACATTATCAACAGAGTTAGCCAGTTCGGTGCATGATATAGCTAGGAAAGCGAGACGCGCATGGATAATAAGAAAATGGTACATTTTTTTATTGGTAGAGGGTGGGCGCCCCTGGGGGTGACTTTCCAGTTATGTTGAAAAAACACAAATTGCTGGAAACAAATACTCCCTCCATTTCAAAATAAGTGTCGTGGTTTTACTTAAAACTAGAAAAAAGATCCGTGCATTGCAACGGGATAATAAATTCATGATCTTCAAATCAGGTTCAAAGTATTCACACTATATGTATATGCACGTATTTGAATATTTTTGCACCAACCGGCATGCATGTGTGTATTTCATGCATGTACAAGAAGATAAAGAAAATGCCAGTGTCACGATGGATGAAAACTGGAGCGCCCTATGACGTACGAATAATTCGGAGGAACGCTCATTTTTTTTTTCACTTCTACCGGCGGCGAGGTGGGTAATTTACTTCAACTTTAGGGCTAATTTCGATAACAGATGAAAAATTTAGAGAAACAACTAACGAAGAGTTTTTTCACTTACGGATGGCGGGGTGGGTACTTTACTTCAACTTTAGGGGCAGTTTCAATGATTGAAGAAAAATCAGAGAAATAATTGATGAAGAGTTTTTTTTCACTTACGGGTTGCATGGTGAGTATATTATTTCAACTTCATGGGCAGCTTAGGGTTGATGGAGGGACAAAAAATTCGGAGAAGCGCACCGTCCTTTAATATTAGTTAGGTATGGATATAAATTTGAACTAAAATCACCAAACTTATTCTGGAACGAAGGTGGTAGAAGATTAGATAAAGTTAATTAACCATTTTTCAAACTGAAGACAACATTTCTCTGCTAACAGTTTGTGGCTTTGTGTCATGTGGGTTGACTCGTCTATTTGTGCCACACGAGACCTGACATATCCTAGGCATTGAGTGTGTTGAGAGGCGCTACATGCATGACCCAAGAGAAATGACCATTTAGAGGCGGCACAAAAAAAATTGCGCTACCTAAAAGGCAGTCCTGGAAGAGGTTTATGGTTCTAGGCCAATGGACATTTGGAGGTAGATGGCTACTATGAGGCCGACTGGGCTACCTGCCTTGATGATAGAAGGTCAACATCTGCCTTTTGTGTATTTGTTGGAGGGAACTTGGTGCGTTGGAGGAGCAAAAAGCAGCCCTTGGTCTCTCAATCAACTGCTGAAGCAGAATCGAGAGCAATGTTTGTGTGCTGGAGTGAGATGCTATGGATGAAAAGCCTCATCTGAGAGTTGAGGCTAGTAAGGAAAGGGCCATTGAATCCCCGGTGTGATAACTAGTCTGCCGTTAATATTGCAAACAATCTAGTCTATGGTGAGCAAACAAAGCATCTGGAAATAGATCGATTCTTCATGAAAGAGCGGCTAGATGAAGGCTCCTTGATGTTAAGCCATGTAACCACTGGAGAACAAATAGCAGATTCTGGTAAAAATATAGACACTCTAGCAGAGTTGCCATACCTAGAAAAATCGCCATAATTTATGTAGCACTCTCCATATCTGGCCTCCCCGCATCTATAATTGGTATCTTGGTACCAACTTTTGAAGCGCACTCCATATTATAGTTGTGTGTGGCATGAAGGAAACTCCACATGGTCCTCCACCTCACGTCGGGATGGTTGGGGAAAATATATGCCGCAGTGACGAGTGGGACCCATGAGATGAAGGCAACAACTATAAAGACTTTGAGTTTGCGCATCACCTCGAAAGCCTCCATGATGTATATTGAGCGCTCCATATACATACGGAGGCTGTCAATATGGCGACTCTGACAGAGTTGCGTCATGCAAGTAAATTTTTTCAGTATGGTTGCCACTGCACGTTCTGCACCAATCAATCCTCTATTCCTAAGTAGTTACAACCCACAACCTAATTTTCTAAGCATGCATTCATACCACATCAGCACCTATGCATGCCAATAAAAAATTATAAGTTTAACTAACAAAATGTTCATGCATGTCATAAAAAATTATATCATTGAAAACTATGTTCAAATACAAATTCAACGATATATTTTTTGTTGACATGCATTCACATTTGTTAGTTAAATCTTTGGTCAAAATTTGGCACAAATTACAAAGAGGACCAATAAACCAGGATGGAGGTAGTAGTACTCCCGTCGGATATACAGAGCTTGCCTACATATTTCTCATAAGTTGTATCTATTGGATAAATTTTTATATTGTCATATACAGTATGTGTGTCAGATATACAGAGCTTGCCTACATAGTTCATGATTCACATATTTTATACAAAGAAAGTGACATTTTGTTGCATTAGTTTTAGTATTTTTCTAGCACCTGTAAATACAATTTGTTCTAACAAGGTTCCCGTGTCAATGCGCGGGGCATCGTCTAGTCTAGTTAAAGAAAGAAGCTTGACCCGTTGCCGAATTATGTAAAAGGCCTTGTAGCTGGCACCACGTCCAGCTTGTTAAGTTAATGGAATATGATGTGTTCCTCTCAGAAGAAAAAAAGCTTTCCCAGAGAATGGCATCAACTTCGCCAGAGGAGCCGTGGTAGATGACGGCAGGCCGAATTATAAGGACGAACCTGCTCTCAGGCCATGGGAGTTCGGTGTGCAGCAGTACGTCCGGAAAAACCTCAACAATACTCTCTTCATGAAGAAATATAAAAGCATAGTGATCTAAACACTCTTATATATCTTTATATGGAGTGCACTTTATTTAAACCGCCGGGACAACATCGGGGAACAAGGATACAAAATGGACCGATCGACCAGCACTCGCTGTGGGCAGCAGCAAGATACTCCCTCTATTTCTAAATATAAATCTTTTTAGAGATTGCAATGCAGACTACATACGAAGCAAAATGAGTGAATTTACATTTTAAAATATGTCTATATACATTCGTATGTAGTTCTTATTGAAATCTCTAAAAGACTTATATTTAGGAACGGAGGAACTAGTTAGCAAAGCTCTCGGTCCAAAACAATCAAACAAACAAACCATTCACACATGCACGTCAACGCACACCGAAACCCGTCAATCGACGGCGACGACAAAGGCATGCATGCACCTGAAAGTAGGGAACTGATGAGCGTACCTGGGTTTCATGGGTCAACAGGGACGACGGTACTCTCGCCAGTCAGCGTCCCGCCAGTCAGCTTGCCGAGGTCGAGGCCATCAAAAAGGGAGCCCACCTGGACGCTGCCGTCAACGTCGCCGAGGCTGGCGTCCGCGTCAACAAGAAGGCTGCGGGCTCTGTCAGTCGCAGAGGAGCGGCGAAGAGGCCCCCGGTCGCCTCGCTCGGGGAGGCGACGCGGGGGTACGGGGAAGGAGTCGCCTGGTTCTCTCTCTGTCTCTCTCTCTCTCTCTCTCTCTCTCTATCTGCGCAAGAATTCCGGTGCCAACCAACCCACGAGAACCAAGCTGGTCGGTTGCCATGCATTCCGCTGCTTCGACTGCATCTCCTCTTCGTTGTCGCCGGCATCGTCCTGCTTGGTCGTCTCCTCGGCGATTTCGTTGATCAACCGCCGGCAAGGAACACGATGGGAAGCTGGCACTGTTTTCTTCCTCCAGCACAACAGCAGCTCCCTCAGCACCTCCATTGTGGTCCACCCTCCCTTCCCTCCGACTTGACCTTCTCCCATCGATGACTACCTACACGACGATGCTCTTTGAAGCAATATTGAATTATTGATACAGATAAGAAGCAAATAACATGCATATGTGCACATGTATTGCTCTACTGTTCAAGTTCGAGATGAAAGAAACATGTTCTGTTTAGTTTTTGGTGAATGCCGAAGCACAAAATAATTAACTACGAAGCTTCACTAAATTATGAACGAAGCAAGAAAAGGGGATGTAATTGCATGCAAAAACAAGGTAGCATATATATACCACACTTATCGATGCATATATAGAGAAAACAATATAGGAAGCAAAGAAGCATGCGTTATTAGGAGTCAATTTTAAACATGGAAGCGTACGTGATTATAGGGAGCCAAATCTGAACCTTGAGTGATTATCGAAAGGTTGGAAGAATCCATAATCACATGATAACATGAAGTAAACATTATGCTTCCATGCATCAGTCAAAATGCTTCCGTGATATAAAAATTAAGTTGCCGTATGTAAAGAAATATGTCCTAAAAGATCACAGCTAATTGCTAGAAGAATGTTTATTGTGCGATGGAATGACATCCTGTGTATATGGAAACATGCATGATACGGGACCTCATATATGGAAACACCAACGTGAATAAATGGGGGCGTAAGGATCTGGTCTCACCTGATTATAGGGATGGATGCAACGTAAATCAAGGAAATTCATTTTAGGAAAGGGAGTGGCGCTGTTGGAGGGATGCATCTAACGCTCAAGAAGGTTTGATCCAATGGTCACGCGCTGGTCTGATGGGACCTAGTGGTTCCCTAGTTTTAAACCTTACATACCAAGAAGTCATAAGTTCCTCCGGCCCGACGTCCCGGCATAAGCTAAGCAACATGCAGTTTAAAATCGCAAAAGCAAAGCAAAGCATAAATTTCGTCGCAAAAGTGTCAAGCTGTTGCTTCTCCTTGTCGCGACTTCACCATGGTCAGCTTGATCTGCTCCATAATCCCGGTCATGCGGTCCTCATCACTCGTCTTCCCCAACGGCGCCCAATCCTGTAAAAAAAATGTGGCATTTAAAGATAACATCAGCTGGGTGGGTAGGGAACTTGTGCTCTATCGTTATTTTGTTCCGAACCGACCAAAGAGACCATAGCAACGCCCCTACGCCTCGCCAAACGACCCTTGCATTGGCACCCCTCCGCGCCGAAAGCAAGGTCAATAGGTCGTTGCTAGACTGAGGGTTCCAATTCTGCTTGAACGCGTCCCTAACCGCACTCCACGCAAATCTAGCGAGAAAACAACCAAGAACATGTGGTTTGCATTTTCCCCTAAACCGCAAATGGCACATATTCCGTCCGCCGGCCCGTTTCGTTTTGCCACATTATCCGAGGTTGGAAGACGGTTGCGGAACAATTGCCACATAAAAATTTTGATCTTTACTGGAATGCCGGTTTTCCATAGTCCCCTAGCCATGTGTAGCGCGGTGCCCTCAGTCAACTTATTGTATAGAGACTTAATCGTGAACTTCCTGGAGGAGGTAAGCTTCCAAAAAATTGTGTCAGTCTCTTGGCTTAGATTCCGCCCATCAAGGTCGGCCCCCAGCGCGGCCCAGCTCGCGGCCTCCCCTGCCTCTAGTGCCCGAAAGAAAGTAATCGCCGGTGGGTGAAATCTCAGGGCGTCGGCCACCAGCGCGGCCCAGCTAGCGGCCTCCCCTGCCTCTAGTGCCCGAAAGAAAGTAATCGCCGGTGGGTGAAATCTCAGGGCGTCGGCCACCAGAATGTTAGTGTCCGTGGCAAGTTGTTGTAGCTCCGAACGAGTTTGCCACAACGGATTGTTTCTTTTTGGTGTACTAAATCTCTACCAATGAGGTCCATCACCGAAATATTGATTTTGAACACTGTTGACCGAGAGGGTTGAGATCCTCCTGGGCAGCCAGGCCGCCCACGACGAGACGAGCAGGAGCTGGAACGGACCTTTATTGGGCGTACTCGCCCAGCTAGGCACCGGATCTGGACCTCCGCCACGGTCGGCAAGCTGGAGGACGATGACCAAGAGGGTTGCTCCAGGGCGGTGGCTGCTATGGAAGCTAGGGTCGGGGAATTTGGGGCAGGCCTGCTGCTGTCGTACGAAGGAGAAGGTAATTAAGAAGTAGTAGAAGTGACGGAGCTGGAAGTACGTCCATCCAGGGTAGTTGCTATGTTTTGACTTCTTGTGTTGTCAAGCAACCACAAATGAAAGTTCTACTTTAGGCCAACTCCACCGCGCGATCCCATACGGACGTCCACTTTACCCGGATTCGGTCCGTTTGGATAGGCTAATGGGATCGTGTCCGGGGCTGTCCTGTGATGTGGTGGTCATGTGCCCAGCGCGCATCCGTTGACCCCATCCTGTCCGCCGGGGGCAAAAATGCTCATATTTTCATATCAAAATAAGTTTGCACGTCCAAATATTAATTGTTTGAAAATAAAAATAGTTTTACAAACCAATCGAAATTGTCTTTAATAAAATAGTTCTACAACCAAATCGAAATTGTCTTGAATGAACATAATGAACCAACACATCTATTGGTTGTCAATGTGATCCCACATGTGCTCAACCAAGTCATTTTGAAGATCCAAAAAATTGTGCCAATCACGCAGCTCATGATGGAATTGGACAAACTATTCAGGCCGGTTCTTGGTGCAGGGGCTCAACATTTTCACCTTGATAATCAAATCCTTGGTCGAAGATTCTGTCATCACGCTTGTCCTTGACGATCATGTTGTGCATGATCACACAAGCAGTCATCACCTCCCAAGGCTTCCCTTCATCCCATGACAGTGCAGGGTTTCGAACGATACCCAATCGGGATTGAAGCACACTAAAAGCACGTTCCACATCCTTTCTAGCACTCTCTTGCATTTGGGCAAATCTCTTTCTCTTCTCACCTTGGGGGTTCGAGATTGTCTTCACAAAAGTTGACCACTGAGGATATATACCATCAGCTAGATAGTATCCCTTGTTGTACTGGCGGCCGTTGATCTCAAAGTTGACAGGTGGGGAGTGGCCTTCTGCAAGCCTTGCGAAGACTGGAGAGCGCTGCAACACGTTGATATCATTGTGAGAACCTGCCATGCCGAAGAAAGAATGCCATATCCAAAGATCCTGCGAAGCCACCGCTTCTAATATGACAGTGCATGCTTTGATATGCCCCTTGTACTGGGCCTGCCAAGCAAATGGACAGTTTTTCCACTCCCAGTGCATACAATCTATGCTGCCAAGCATGCCTGGAAAGCCTCTAGCTGCGTTGGTCGCCAACAATCTCTCTGTATCAGCACCAGTTGGCTGCCTCAAGTACCCAGGACCAAACACTGCCACCACGGCCTGGCAGAACTTGTACATTGACATCAGACATGTGGTTTCACTCATACGCACATACTCATCCACCAGATCGCTTGGAATTCCATATGCAAGCATGCGGATGGCCGCGGTGCATTTCTGGTAAGAGGAGAATCCAAGCTTGACAAGGGAATCAGTCTCGCACTCAAAGTATGGGTCACGAGTAATCACTCCCTCTCGGATACGATTGAAGAGATGCCTTGCCATACGAGAACGGCGACGGAATTTATCGGGCTTGAAGAGCGGGGTGTTCGCAAAGTAATCGGCATAGAGCAGGGCGTGGCCTCTCTCCCCATTGCGGTTCAGGTTGGAAGCACGGCCAGGGAGTGACCCCCTGTACCGAGGAAGCTGTCGCTCAATGTGGTCGTGAACGACCAGTGCAGGCACCACAAGATCGTCATCATCCGACGAGAATCGTCTGATGAATAAATGAAGTGATGGAAGAAAAATCCATCTCCACTGTCCACACCTTTGTGGGCAAAGTGTCGAACACCTTGCGGTCGTGGTGGCAAAGAGGCCGCGATGATCACCTCGATGCAATAGGGGTGGTTGGCGGCCGGCTACTGGCCGCTCTGGAGCACTCGTCAGAAGCTGCCGTGGCCGCCGTGGTACATCGCCGGTGGTCGTATCCCCTCTGCCACCGGCTAAGACGGCGACGGCCAAATCTCCTCCAATCGACGGCCAAATCTACGGCGAAAGCGCGGGCGTGGTGGCGGCCATGTCGAGACGTGGTTTGGTATGGACGGCAGGGGGGTGCGAAGCCCGGAGGCAGCCGGAGAATAGTGGCGGCGCCGGCGGTGAGGTGGGCGGGGAGAGGGGATGGAGGCGTTGGAAGCGAAGGGACTACTAGTGTCCCCGATAGGCGGGCCACGGGGGGACAAGGACGTGCGGCGAGCCCGTCCTCGCGATGTCCGTTTCACTCCATACTCGACGCAAGTTTGTGCCCGGATGAATCGAAAACGGACGGAATCCGGACATTTGTCCGTTTGGGGCCGCGCGGTGGGCCACGCTATTCGTCCGTTCTACCCCAAACGAACACACCCAGACATGATAGGGTCGTGCGGTGGAGTTGGCCTTAACTATGTGAAAGTTTTTCTAGAACAAAGTCTCAAGACGAGCCTGGCACTGAATTATCAAAGGCATAAACCGGTCAGGATTACAACAACCAACAGCTTACAAACAAAACCAATTCACTGCTGGAATTACCGGCTTACAATGCCAGCTCATAAAAAGGGAGAAAACACCACAACACCCCAAACACCAGGACTGGTTGAATGTACATTCTGTTTAAGCCGAATTTAGGGAAACCAGGATACAAATTTGACACGCACGCAAAACACAGTATAGAAACCACCCACATATGAACGAACGAACGAACAACGAAAACCGGCAGTCGACCACAACGAGCATGTACCTGCCATTGGGGAACCGATGGGCTAGTGCTGATCAGGGGAAGAATGGGCGAGTGTGGGGCTCTACCGGCTCGATCGGCCCGATCTGCTCTTCCGGGACAAGATCGCCGACTTCCGCGTCGACAGTGACGTGGGCAACGTCGTTCGCTCCGCCCCTGCCGCCAACACCCGCCAGTATCCTGCCGGCTGCCACGGCGGGCACGAGGGAGCCCAGCTGTAGGACGACGCCGACCAAGACGAGGAGCAGCACCGTGTTCCGAGTCATGGAAGCCATCGACCGATCACAGCCGGTCTGGCTGCTGAAACGACGAGCTTGCTTTGATTCTGTTTCTATGTAGCCATGAACTCAGATCGAGGCTAACATATATGCAACTCTGCTGTGTGTGTCGGTGTTTGTGCCAACGACCGTTGCTATGAGGGGCTGGAGCTAGCTCCGGTGTGGTCAGCGTGGATGCTTTTATTAATCGTTTAATAGTGCAGCTCACGGCCATTGATCTGTATATGACAATATTATATTAACTAGTGGCATTTCACGACTGATTAGTCCAGCTATCCGGTGAACGTGCTAGCGTATCTGTATTATGTTTCCTTATATACTACTCCCTCCGTCCCGAAATACTTGTCGGAGAAATGGATAAAATTGGATGTATCTATAACTAAAATACGTCTAGATACATCCATTTCTCCGACAAGTATTTCCGTACGGAGGGAGTACTTTTACAGGAGTTGGCATTTTTTGAAGCCGTTCGTTTGTCTCTATCTAACGACGCACATATATGTAGTACTCCAAAGTACTCGGATGAAAGTACTCGAAAGTACTAAAACGAGCGGGGCCGGTACTAATGAGAAGGTGGGGACACCTTTTAATCTAGGGGTGTTTTAGTCCTAGGAAAATTTTGACAAGGTGGGGACACCTTTTAATCTAGGGGCATTTTAGTCCTAGGAAAAATGTGCACGCCCCTCTCGTCCAATGCAAAACCGCCGCCCCTCTCGTCAATGCAAAGCCGCCGCCATGGTGCTTTCCATCTTCCATCACCATTACAACCGCAGCCATATCCTCCCTCTCCTGCATTCCAAGTCCACCGCAGCCTTCTCCTCCTTCTCGCGGCCGCAACTTTGCTCTTCTCATCTTCCACATCCACCCCCCTCTTCCATCCATGCAAGAACCTCGATGGAGCATCAGATCGAGCATATCGCCGGCGGCGAGAACGCCGACTTCGTGGAGATCGCCGGCGGCGACCAGCTCAAGATGGCCAGGTTGACGGAGATCCGTTCTTGGTTTCACAACACAAGGCAGATGAACTGGACGGCAATGGCCACTTTGAAGCAAATGACGAGGAGGGAGAGGGCAAAGCTCCCCCCCCCCACAAACACCCGCACAACCGATGCATAAGGTCGAGATCCTCCTCTGGGTGATGGAGCAGGCCGATTCGTCCAGCCCGTGGACCAGGCGGAGGTGGTGGGCGTTCAGATCCAGGGTAGAGCATCCATTGGATCAGGAACCCACGGTACACGAGGTGCCCTTGCAGATTGTGGAGCCTCCAACCGAGTCGGAGACTCCGAAGCGCGAGAGGAGGAGGACAGTGGTCGCGGCCTCGCTTCCCCGCCGTTCTCCACGCGTCGCTCGCCGCTCTCCTCGCCTGAACAGCGGTGGCAGATATGTTTAGGGTAAGATTGCTGATTTATAAATCATTACTTGCCACTTGCTTAATTTGATTCTCTGCAATATGTTCTTGCTACTTGTGTACTTGAATCCGTAGCCTCTGGATGGCACCTTAGTTTGATCGACGAAGCTGGAATGAGAGTAGGCATATAGCATTACTATGTTTACTTGCTATGTTTTGATGTACTGGAGTGGTATCCATGATAGGAAATTTGTCTGTCACCTCAAGAGTTATGTTCAAATTACATGATGCAATCTGTGTAAATTGAACTTGCAATATTGTGGTTGCGAGAAGTGCCTCTAGACAAGTTCAGTACACAGTTTTAGAGTGATAGACTTTGGGTTAACACTGAATTATTTCAACACTGCAAGTTCAGTAGATAGTTGTAGGCATTGAAAAATTTCAGTACTGACCGGTTCACACTGAAATATTTGAGTAGTGCAATTGCAGTACATACGGGTACACACTGAAATATTTCAGTAGTGCAATGCAATTTCAGTACACACGGGTAGACACTGAAATATTTCAGTACTGCAGTTCCAGTACACGCACGCAAGCCTAGAAATACTTCAGTACTGCAGTTTCGGTACACGCACGCAACCCCTGAAATATTTCAGTGTAGTAGTTTCAGTACACGCGCGTAGCCACTGAAATTTTTCGGTGCTGTTGTTTCAGTACAAGCACGTAGCCACTAAAATATTTTGGTGGTGCACTTTCAGTACACACGCACGTACCCACTGAAATATTTCAGTGGTTCACTCTCAGTACACGCACGTACCAACTGAAATATTTCAGTGGTGCTGTTTCAGTACACGCACGTAGCAACTGAAATATTTCAGTGGTGTTGTTTCAGTACACACACATGTAGCCATTGAAATATTTCAGTAATGTACTTGCAGTAGAGAGATGTAGACACTGAAATATTTCATTAGTGCCCTGTCGGTGAACTTGCAGCAAAATATTTAGGGCTTCCTAATGATTCAACAAAAAAACTAGACATAAGCAATGAAATAATTTTAGTAGGGATGCTGGCTTATTCATGTTGCCGTGCTGTACAACCTTTTGCTTCACTTCCTGTAAGTGCTTCTTGCATGTGCTATGGCCGACATGCTGTTTACTCTCATCAGAGCAGTGATTTTGCATCTTGCAAAGGTCTTATTAATTCAACATTGACTTCTATGAACTTTGTATTGAAATTGGTATCCTCCTACAGTTGTTGTGACAGATTTCCATGGCATTTTCAAATTACCGTACTGTCATTTTTCCAATACCAACTGTATTCAATTTGATATTTTCAGTTACTTATATGCTACAGGTGGAAGCATGGATAGGTTGCTGAAGATGCTGCGCCTCACAATAAAAGTCCCTTGCTCAACCTCAACATCAGAAGCTGTTTTGCATTTCTAGTTGTCTCAGTATTTCATGTGATGTATTTGAATACCAGAAGTTGTTATGCATTAGAAGTTCACTCAGATAATCGTAGTACCTGTAGTTTGTGATTTGTGTTATCTGTTTTGTATTGTGTGGTGTTTTCATGTATGTGTGGGATCAAAATCTAATACGGTTCTGATTCCTGTTTTCATGGCCTTGATTCTAAGTTAAGTACGTGCTGGCACAACGATCAGAGGGAAGGGTGGCGCTGTTTGGAAATATTTTAGGGTTTAACGTCGTGATAACCCTAGAAAATTAATAAAAACATCGAAAATCAATGGAACTAGTCATGGATGCTTCTCATGTTGCTACAAGGGTGTAGAAAAAAAAGGTCCATTTGAAGCATGTCGAGAAAAACCCGTCCTTCTACACGGACCTTACCTCCTACCCGAACGGCCGCCGGTGAAGGAGGTGAATTTTTGGCCATGTTAAGAATGACACCAAATTTTTCCTTGTTGTGGGCATGGCCACCCCGGTGGATCGACAACGTGTGCTTGTTACGTCACCTCCGGGAAGTATTTTAAGCATTTAATGGTATTAGAAAATCCATACAAATGCCCACAACCTTACCTAACTAATCATGCTTCCTTCTCATGTTGATACAAAGATGTAGAATTTTTTTGTGTCCATTTACGTCATGTCCGGCAAGTTTGTTTGTACGTGCTCTCCGTGTGTGTGAATGACATGTGGGATCCACATGTAAAAACCCCACAGGCAAAAAAGAGTGAACTAAACTCCCCGACGGAGATTCGAACCAAGGGCATTAGTATGTGATCGGGAGGGTGTTACCGCTGGGCTGATGATGCATTTTGGACAAATTACGTGCCCTCAGATTTAAAAAAATCATTTACCATATCTATCATGTCTAACCATTGCTGGTGTCCACGTGTCAGCAGTTTGAATGGCGGCGCGGGGCAAACCGCATGCGAGGTGCACGGCGCGGGGAAAACCCCACTGTGGAAGGCCCTGGTAGGTGAGACAAATCACCCCTCGACCCCTCGGTAACTCCAAGAGCCAGCAGCATTCATTTTCTTCCCCAAATCGGGTAGAAAACCCTCGTCCTCTCCCACTCCAGCCATACCACCTCGTCCTCTCCCAAACCCTCCTCCCTTCCTGACCACTCCACTCCTCTCCTCCTTTCCAACACGTCCCTGAAGGGGATCGTAGCAGAAATTTAAAATTTTCTACGCATCACCAAGATCAATCTATGGAGTCATCTAGCAACGAGGGAGAGGAGTGCATCTACATACCCTTGTAGATCGCGAGCGGAAGTGTTCAAGTGAACGGGGTTGATGGAGTCGTACTCGTCGTGGTCCAAATCACCGATGACCGAGCGCCGAATGGACGGCACCTCCGCGTTCAACACACGTACGGAGCAGCGACGTCTCCTCCTTCTTGATCCAGCAAGGGGAAATGAGAGGTTGATGGAGATCCAGCAGCACGACGGCATGGTGGTGGAAGTAGCGGGATCCCGGCAGGGCTTCGCCAAGCGCAAGCGGGAGGGAGAGGTGTCACGGGAGGGAGAGGGAGGCGCTAGGGGCTGTGTTATGCTGCCCTCCCTCCCCTCCACTATATATAGGGGACCTGGGGGGCGCCGGCCCCTGGGAGATCCAATCTCCGGGGGGGCGGCGGCCAAGGGGGTGGCTTCCCCCCCAAGCCAAGTGGGGGGGCGCCCCCACCCCTAGGGTTTCCAACCCTAGGCACAGGGGAGGCCCAAGGGGGGCGCACCAGCCCACCAGGGGCTGGTTCCCCTCCCTCTTCAGCCCATGGGGCCCTCCGGGATAGGTGGCCCCACCCGGTGGACCCCCGGGACCCTTCCGGTGGTCCCGGTACAATACCGGTGACCCCCGAAACTTTCCCGGTAGCCGAAACTGGACTTCCTATATATAATTCTTCACCTCCTGACCATTCCGGAACTCCTCATGACGTCCGGGATCTCATCCGGGACTCCGAACAACTTTCGGATTTTCGCATACTAATATCTCTACAACCCTAGCTTCACCGAACCTTAAGTGTGTAGACCCTACGGGTTCGGGAGACATGCAGACATGACCGAGACGACTCTCCGGTCAATAACCAACAGCGGGATCTGGATACCCATGTTGGCTCCCACATGTTCCACGATGATCTCATCGGATGAACCACGATGTCGAGGATTCAATCAATCCCGTATACAATTCCCTTTGTCAATCGGTATGTTACTTGCTCGAGATTCGATCGTCGGTATCCCAATACCTCGTTCAATCTCGTTACCGGCAAGTCACTTTACTCGTAGCGTAATGCATGATCCCGTGACCAACCACTTGGTCACTTTGAGCTCATTATGATGATGCATTACCGAGTGGGCCCAGAGATACCTCTCCGTCATACGGAGTGACAAATCGCAGTGTTGATCCGTGTCAACCCAACAGACACTTTCAAAGATACCTGTACTGTACCTTTATAGTCACGCAGTTACGTTGTGACGTTTGGTACACCCAAAGCACTCCTACGGCATCCGGGAGTTACACAATCTCATGGTCTAAGGAAATGATACTTGACATTGGAAAAGCTCTAGCAAACGAACTACACGATCTTTGTGCTATGCTTAGGATTGGGTCTTGTCCATCACATCATTCTCCTAATGATGTGATCCCGTTATCAATGACATCCAATGTCCATAGTCAGGAAACCATGACTATCTGTTGATCAACGAGCTAGTCAACTAGAGGCTCACTAGGGACATGTTGTGGTCTATGTATTCACACATGTATTACGATTTCCGGATAACACAATTATAGCATGAACAGTAGACAATTATCATGAACAAAGAAATATAATAATAACCATTTTATTATTGCCTCTAGGGCATATTTCCAACAGTCTCCCACTTGCACTAGAGTCAATAATCTAGTTACATTGTGATGAATCGAACACCCATAGAGTTCTGGTGTTGATCATGTTTTGCTCTAGGGAGAGGTTTAGTCAACGGATCTGCTACATTCAGGTCCGTATGTACTTTACAAATATCTATGTCTCCATTTTTAACATTTTCACGAATGGAGTTGAAGCGACGCTTGATATGCCTGGTCTTCCTGTGAAACCTGGGCTCCTTAGCAAGGGCAATAGCTCCAGTGTTGTCAAAGAAGAGAGTCATCGGGCCCGACGCATTGGGAATCACCCCTAGGTCGGTAATGAACCCCTTCATCCAGATTGCTTCTTGTGCTGCCTCTGAGGCCGCCATGTACTCCGCTTCACATGTAGATCCCGCCACGACGCTTTGCTTGCAACTGCACCAGCTTACCGCCCCACCATTCAAAATATACACGTATCCGGTTTGTGACTTAGAGTGATCCAGATCTGTGTCGAAGCTAGCATCGACGTAACCTTTACGACAAGCTCTTCGTCACCTCCATATACGAGAAACATATCCTTAGTCCTTTTCAGTTACTTCAGGATATTCTTGAACGCTGTCCAGTGTTCCATGCCGGGATTACTTTGGTACCTTCCTACCAAACTTACGGCAAGGTTTACATCAGGTCTGGTACACAATATGGCAAATATAATAGACCCTATGGCCGAGGCATAGGGGACGACACTCAGCTTTTCTCTATCTTCTCCCGTGGTCGGGCATTGAGCCGTGCTCAATTGCACACCTTGCAATACAGGCAAGAACCCCTTCTTGGACTGATCCATATTGAACTTCTTCAATATCTTGTCAAGGTACGTACTCTGTGAAAGACCAATGAGGCGTCTTGATCTATCTCTATAGATCTTGATGCCTAATATATAAGCAGCTTCTCCAAGGTCCTTCATTGAAAAACACTTATTCAAATAGGCCTTTATACTTTCCAAGAATTCTATATCATTTCCCATCAATAGTATGTCATCCACATATAATAAGAGAAATGCTACAGAGCTCCCACTCACTTTCTTGTAAACACAGGCTTCTCCATAAGTCTGTGTAAACCCAAACGCTTTGATCATCTCATCAAATCGAATATTCCAACTCCGAGATGCTTGCACCAGCCCATAGATGGAGCGCTGGAGCTTGCATACCTTGTTAGCATTCTTAGGATCAACAAAATCATCCGGCTGCATCATATACAATTCTTCCTTAAGAAAGCCGTTAAGGAATGCCGTTTTGACGTCCATTTGCCATATCTCATAATCATAGAATGCGGCAATTGCTAACATGATTCGGACGGACTTCAGCTTCGCTACGGGTGAGAAAGTCTCATCGTAGTCAACCCCTTGAACTTGTCGATAACCCTTAGCGACAAGTCGAGCCTTATAGATGGTCACATTACCATCCGCGTCTGTCTTCTTCTTAAAGATCCATTTATTTTCTATGGCTCGCCGATCATCGGGCAAGTCAGTCAAAGTCCATACTTCGTTTTCATACATGGATCCTATCTCGGATTTCATGGCTTCTAGCCATTTGTCGGAATCTGGGCCCGCCATTGCTTCTTCATAGTTCGAAGGTTCACCGTTGTCTAACAACATGATTTCCAGGACAGGGTTGCCATACCACTCTGGTGTGGAACGTGTCCTCGTGGACCTACGAAGTTCAGTAGTAACTTGATCCAAAGTACCTTGATCATCATCATCATTAACTTCCTCTCTAGTCGGTGCATGCACCACAGGAACATTTTCCTGAGCTGCGCTACTTTCCGGTTCAAGAGGTAGTACTTCATCAAGTTCCACTTTCCTCCCACTTATTTCTTTCGAGAGAAACTCTTTCTCCAGAAAGGACCCGTTCTTGGCAACAAAGATCTTGCCTTCGGATCTGAGGTAGAAGGTATACCCAATGGTTTCCTTAGGGTATCCTATGAAGACGCATTTCTCCGACTTGGGTCCGAGCTTTTCAGGTTGAAGTTTCTTGACATAAGCATCGCATCCCCAAACTTTTAGAAACGACAGCTTAGGTTTCTTCCCAAACCATAATTCATACGGTGTCGTCTCAACATATTTCGACGGAGCCCTATTTAAAGTGAATGCGGCAGTCTCTCAAGCATAGCCCCAAAATGAGAGCGGTAGATCGGTAAGAGACAACATAGATCGCACCATATCCAATAGAGTGCGATTACGACGTTCGGACACACCATTTCGCTGAGGTGTTCCAGGCGGCATGAGTTGTGAAACGATTCCACATTTCCTTAAGTGCGTACCAAATTCGTGACTTAAATATTCTCCCCCACGATCTGATCGTAAGAACTTTATCTTTCGGTCACGTTGATTCTCCACCTCATTCTGAAATTCCTTGAACTTTTCAAATGTCTCAGACTTGTGTTTCATCAAGTAGACATACCCATATCTACTCAAGTCATCAGTGAGAGTGAGAACATAACGATAGCCACCGCGAGCCTCAACACTCATTGGACTGCACAAACCAGTATGTATGATTTCCAATAAGTTGGTTGCTCGCTCCATTGTTCCGGAGAACGGAGTCTTGGTCATCTTACCCATGAGGCATGGTTCGCACGTGTCAAATGATTCGTAATCAAGAGACTCCAAAAGTCCATCTGCATGGAGCTTCTTCATGCGTTTGACACCAATGTGAGTATGTGGGACTATCATTATCAACCTTACATCTTTTGGTATTCACACTATGAATGTGTGTAACATTACGTTCGAGATTCATTAAGAATAAACCATTAACCAGCGGGGCATGACCATAAAACATATCTCTCATATAAATAGAACAACCATTATTCTCGGATTTAAATGAGTAGCCATCTCGAATTAAACGAGATCCTGATACAATGTTCACGCTCAAAGCTGGCACTAAATAACAATTATTGAGGTTTAAAACTAATCCCGTAGGTAAATGCAGAGGCAGCGTGCCGGCGGCGATCACATCGACCTTGGAACCATTCCCGACGCGCATCGTCACCTCGTCCTTCGCCAGTCTCCGCTTATTCCGCAGCTCCTGTTTTGAGTTACAAATATGAGCAACCGCACCGGTATCAAATACCCAGGAGCTACTACGAGTACTGGTAAGGTACACATCAATTACATGTATATCACATATACCTTTGTGTTGCCGGCCTTCTTGTCCGCTAAGTATTTGGGGCAGTTCCGCTTCCAGTGACCATTTCCCTTGCAATAAAAGCACTTAGTCTCAGGCTTGCGTCCATTCTTTGGCTTCTTCCCGGCAACTGGCTTACCGGGCGCCGCAACTCCCTTGCCGTCCTTCTTGAAGTTCTTCTTACCCTTGCCTTTCTTGAACTTAGTGGTTTTATTCACCATCAACACTTGATGTTCCTTTTTGATCTCCACCTCTGCTGATTTCAGCATTGAATATACCTCAGGAATGGTCTTTTCCATCCCCTGCATATTGAAGTTCATCACAAAGCTCTTGTAGCTCGGTGGAAGCGACTGAAGGATTCTGTCAATGACTGCGTCATCCGGGAGATTAACTCCCAGCTGAGTCAAGCGGTTGTGCAACCCAGACATTCCGAGTATGTGCTCACTGACAGAACTGTTTTCCTCCATCTTACAACTGAAGAACTTGTCGGAGACTTCATATCTCTCGACCCGGGCATGAGCTTGGAAAACCATTTTCAGCTCTTCGAACATCTCATATGCTCCGTGTTGCTCAAAACGCTTTTGGAGCCCCGGTTCTAAGCTGTAAAGCATGCCAAACTGAACGAGGGAGTAATCATCAGCAGGTGATTGCCAAGCGTTCGTAACGTCTTGGTTCTCTGGGATGGGTGCATCATCTAGCGGTGCTTCTAGGACATAATCTCTCTTGGCAGCTATGAGGATGATCCTCAGGTTTCGGACCCAGTCCGTATAGTTGCTGCCATCATCTTTCAGCTTGGTTTTCTCTAGGAACGCGTTCAAGTTGAGGGCAACGTGGGCCATTTGATCTACAAGACATATTGTAAAGATTTTAGACTAAGTTCATGATAATTAAGTTCATCTAATCAAATTATTCAATGAACTCCCACTCAGATAGACATCCCTCTAGTCATCTAAGTGAAACATGATCCGAGTCAACTAGGCCGTGTCCGATCATCACGTGAGACGGACTAGTCAACATCGGTGAACATCTTCATGTTGATCGTATCTTCTATAAGACTCATGCTCGACCTTTCGGTCTTCCGTGTTCCGAGGCCATGTCTGTACATGCTAGCCTCGTCAAGTCAACCTAAGTGTACAGCGTGTGTAAATCTGGCTTACACCCGTTGTATTCGAACGTTAGAATCTATCACACCCGATCATCACGTGGTGCTTCGAAACAATGAACCTTCGCAACGGTGCATAGTTAGGGGGAACACTTTCTTGAAATTATTATAAGGGATCATCTTACTTACTACCGTCGTACTAAGCAAATAAGAAGCAAAACATGATAAACATCACATGCAATCAAATAGTGACATGATATGGCCAATATCATTTTGCTCCTTTTGATCTCCATCTTCGGGGCGCCATGATCATCTTCGTCACCGGCATGACACCATGATCTCCATCATCATGATCTCCATCATCGTGTCTTCATGAAGTTCTCCCGCCATCGATTACTTCTACTTCTATGGCTAACGTGTTTAGCAATAAAGTAAAGTAATTTACATGGCCTTATTCAATGACACGCAGGTCATACAAAAAATAAAGACAACTCCTATGGCTCCTGCCGGTTGTCATACTCATCGACATGCAAGTCGTGATTCCTATTACAAGAACATGATCAATCTCATACATCACATATATTTCATTCATCACATCCTTTTGGGCATATCACATCACAAGGCATATGCTGCAAAAACAAGTTAGACGTCCTCTAATTGTTGTTGCATGTTTTTACGTGGCTTCTATAGGTTTCTAGCAAGAACGTTTCTTACATACGTAAAACCACAATGTGATATGCCAATTTCTATTTACCATTCATAAGGACCCTTTTCATCGAATCCGATCCGACTAAACTGGGAGAGACAGACACCCGCTAGCCACCTTATGCAACTAGTGCATGTCAGTTGGTGGAACCTGTCTCACATAAGCGTACGTGTAAGCTCGGTCCGGGCCGCTTCATCCCACAATGCCGCCGAATCAAGATAAGACTAGTAACGGCAAGTAAATTGACAATATCGACGCCCACAACTGCTTTGTGTTCTACTCGTGCATAGAAACTACGCATAGACCTAGCTCATGATGCCACTGAAGGGGATCGTAGCAGAAATTTAAAATTTTCTACGCATCACCAAGATCAATCTATGGAGTCGTCTAACAATGAGGGAGAGGAGTGCATCTACATACCCTTGTAGATCGCGAGCTAAGCGTTGAAGTGAACGGGGTTGATGGAGTCGTACTCGTCGTGATCCAAATCACCGATGACCGGGCGCCGAACGGACGGCACCTCCGCGTTCAACACACGTACGGAGCAGCGACGTCTCCTCCTTCTTGATCCAGCAAGGGGAAAGGAGAGGTTGATGGAGATCTAGCAGCACGACGGCGTGGTGGTGGAAGTAGCGGGATCCCCGCAGGGCTTCGCCAAGCGCAAGCGGGAGGGAGAGGGAGGCGCCAGGGGCTGTGTTATGCTGCCCTCCCTCCCCTCCACTATATATAGGGGACCTGGGGGGGCGCCGGCCCCTGGGAGATCCAATCTCCAAGGGGGCGGCGGCCAAGGGGGTGGCTTCCCCCCCCCCAAGCCAAGTGGGGGGGGGGCGCCCCCACCCCTAGGGTTTCCAACCCTAGGCGCAGGGGAGGCCCAAGGGGGGCGCACCAGCCCACCAGGGGCTGGTTTCCCTCCCACTTCAGCCCATGGGGCCCTCCGGGATAGGTGGCCCCACCCGATGGACCCCCGGGACCCTTCCGGTGGTCCCGGTACAATACAGGTGACCCCCGAAACATTCCCGGTAGCCGAAACTGGACTTCCTATATATAATTCTTCACCTCCGGACCATTCCGGAACTCCTCGTGGCGCCCGGGATCTCATCCGGGACTCCGAACAACTTTCGGATTTCCGCATATTAATATATCTCTACAACCCTAGCGTCACCGTACCTTAAGTGTGTAGACCCTACGGGTTCGGGAGACATGCAGACATGACCGAGACGACTCTCCGGTCAATAACCAACAGCGGGATCTGGATAACCATGTTGGCTCCCACATGTTCCACGATGATCTCATCAGATGAACCACGATGTCGAGGATTCAATCAATCCCGTATACAATTCCCTTTGTCAATCGGTACGTTACTTGCCCGAGATTCGATCGTCGGTATCCCAATACCTCATTCAATCTCGTTACCGGCAAGTCACTTTACTCGTACCGTAATGCATGATCCCGTGACCAACCACTTGGTCACTTTGAGCTCATTATGATGATGCATTACCGAGTGGGCCCAGAGATACCTCTCCGTCATAAGGATTGACAAATCCCAGTCTTGATCCGGGTCAACCCAACAGACAGTTTCAGAGATACCTGTAGTGTACCTTTATAGTCACCCAGTTACGTTGTGACGTTTGGTACACCCAACGCACTCCTACGGCATCCGGGAGTTACACGATCTCATGGTCTAAGGAAATGATACTTGACATTGGAAAAGCTCTAGCGAACGAACTACACGATCTTTGTGCTATGCTTAGGATTGGGTCTTGTCCATCACATCATTCTCCTAATGATGTGATCCCGTTATGAATGACATCCAATGTCCATAGTCAGGAAACCATGACTATCTGTTGATCAACGAGCTAGTCAACTAGAGGCTCACTAGGGACATGTTGTGGTCTATGTATTCACACATGTATTACGATTTCCGGATAACACAATTATAGCATGAACAGTAGACAATTATCATGAACAAAGAAATATAATATATAACCATTTTATTATTGCCTCTAGGGCATATTTCCAACAGTCTCCCACTTGCACTAGAGTCAATAATCTAGTTACATTGTGATGAATCGAACACACATAGAGTTCTGGTGTTGATCATGTTTTGCTCTAGGGAGAGGTTTAGTCAACGGATCTGCTACATTCAGGTCCGTATGTACTTTACAAATATCTATGTCTCCATTTTGAACATTTTCACGAATGGAGTTGAAGCGACGCTTGATATGCCTGGTCTTCCTGTGAAACCTGGGCTCCTTAGCAAGGGCAATAGCTCCAGTGTTGTCACAGAAGAGAGTCATCGGGCCCGACGCATTGGGAATCACCCCTAGGTCAGTAATGAACTCCTTCATCCAGATTGCTTCTTGTGCTGCCTCTGAGGCCGCCAAGTACTACGCTTCACATGTAGATCCCGCCATGACGCTTTGCTTGCAACTGCACCAACTTACTGCCCACCATTCAAAATATACACGTATCCGGTTTGTGACTTAGAGTCATCCAGATCTGTGTCGAAGCTAGCATCGACGTAACCCTTTACGATGAGCTCTTCGTCACCTCCATATACCAGAAACATATCCTTAGTCCTTTTCAGGTACTTCAGGATATTCTTGACCGCTGTCCAGTGTTCCATGCCGGGATTACTTTGGTACCTTCCTACCAAACGTACGGCAAGGTTTACATCAGGTCTGGTACACAGCATGGCATACATAATAGACCCTATGGCCGAGGCATAGGGGACGGCACTCATCTTTTCTCTATCTTTTGCCGTGGTCGGGCATTGAGCCGTGCTCAATTGCACACCTTGCAATACAGGCAAGAACCCCTTCTTGGACTGATCGATATTGAACTTCTTCAATATCTTGTCAAGGTACGTACTCTGTGAAAGACCAATGAGGCGTCTTGATCTATCTCTATAGATCTTGATGCCTAATATATAAGCAGCTTCTCCAAGGTCCTTCATTGAAAAACACTTATTCAAATAGGCCTTTATACTTTCCAAGAATTCTATATCATTTCCCATCAATAGTATGTCATCCACATATAATAAGAGAAATGCTACAGAGCTCCCACTCACTTTCTTGTAAACACAAGCTTCTCCATAAGTCTGTGTAAACCCAAACGCTTTGATCATCTCATCAAATCGAATATTCCAACTCCGAGATGCTTGCACCAGCCCATAGATGGAGCGCTGGAGCTTGCATACCTTGTTAGCATTCTTAGGATCGACAAAACCTTCCGGCTGCATCATATACAATTCTTCCTTAAGAAAGCCGTTAAGGAATGCCGTTTTGACGTCCATTTGCCATATCTCATAATCATAGAATGCGGCAATTGCTAACATGATTCGGACAGACTTCAGCTTCGCTACGGGTGAGAAAGTCTCATCGTAGTCAACCCCTTGAACTTGTCGATAACCCTTAGCGACAAGTCGAGCCTTATAGATGGTCACATTACCATCCGCGTCTGTCTTCTTCTTAAAGATCCATTTATTTTCTATGGCTCGCCGATCATCGGGCAAGTCAGTCAAAGTCCATACTTCGTTTTCATACATGGATCCTATCTCGGATTTCATGGCTTCTAGCCATTTGTCGGAATCTGGGCCCGCCATTGCTTCTTCATAGTTCGAAGGTTCACCGTTGTCTAACAACATGATTTCCAGGACAGGGTTGCCATACCACTCTGGTGTGGAACGTGTCCTTGTGGACCTACGAAGTTCAGTAGTAACTTGATCCGAAGTACCTTGATCATCATCATCATTAACTTCCTCTCTAGTCGGTGCATGCACCACAGGAACATTTTCCTGAGCTGCGCTACTTTCCGGTTCAAGAGGTAGTACTTCATCAAGTTCCACTTTCCTCCCACTTATTTCTTTCGAGAGAAACTCTTTCTCCAGAAAGGACCCGTTCTTGGCAACAAAGATCTTGCCTTCGGATCTGAGGTAGAAGGTATACCCAATGGTTTCCTTAGGGTATCCTATGAAGACGCATTTCTCCGACTTGGGTTCGAGCTTTTCAGGTTGAAGTTTCTTGACATAAGCATCGCATCCCCAAACTTTTAGAAACAACAGCTTAGGTTTCTTCCCAAACCATAATTCATACGGTGTCGTCTCAACAGATTTCTATGGAGCTCTATTTAAAGTGAATGCGGCAGTCTCTAAAGCATAGCCCCAAAATGAGAGCGGTAGGTCGGTAAGAGACAGCATAGATCGCACCATATCCAATAGAGTGCGATTACAACGTTCGGACACACCATTTCGCTGAGGTGTTCCAGGCGGCGTGAGTTGTGAAACGATTCCACATTTCCTTAAGTGCGTATCAAATTCGTGACTTAAATATTCTCCCCCACGATCTGATCGTAAGAACTTTATCTTTCGGTCACGTTGATTCTCCACCTCATTCCGAAATTCCTTGAACTTTTCAAAGGTCTCAGACTTGTGTTTCATCAACTAGACATACCCATATCTACACAAGTCATCAGTGAGAGTGAGAACATAACGATAGCCACCGCGAGCCTCAACACTCATTGGACCGCACAAATCAGTATGTATGATTTCCAATAAGTTGGTTGCTCGCTCCATTGTTCCGGAGAATGGAGTCTTGGTCATCTTACCCATGAGGCAAGGTTCGCACGTGTCAAATGATTCGTAATCAAGAGACTCCAAAAGTCCATCTGCATGGAGCTTCTTCATGCGTTTGACACCAATGTGTCCAAGACAGCAGTGCCACAAGTATGTGGGACTATCATTATCAACCTTACATCTTTTGGTATTCACACTATGAATGTGTGTAACATTACGTTCGAGATTCATTAAGAATAAACCATTAACCAGCGGGGCATGAGCATAAAACATATCTCTCATATAAATAGAACAACCATTATTCTTGGATTTAAATGAGCATCTCGAATTAAACGAGATCCTGATACAATGTTCATGCTCAAAGCTGGCACTAAATAACAATTATTGAGGTTTAAAACTAATCCCGTAGGTAAATGTAGAGGTAGCGTGCCGACGGCGATCACATCGACCTTGGAACCATTCCCGACGCGCATCGTCACCTCGTCCTTCGCCAGTCTCCGCTTATTCCGCAGCTCCTGTTTTGAGTTACAAATATGAGCAACCGCACCGGTATCAAATACCCAGGAGCTACTACGAGTACTGGTAAGGTACACATCAATTACATGTATATCACATATACCTTTGGTGTTGCCGGCCTTCTTGTCCACTAAGTATTTGGGGCAGTTCCGCTTCCAGTGACCACTTCCCTTGCAATAAAAGCACTCAGTCTCAGGCTTGGGTCCATTCTTTGGCTTCTTCCCGGCAACTGGCTTACCGGGCGCCGCAACTCCCTTGCCGTCCTTCTTGAAGTTCTTCTTACCCTTGCCTTTCTTGAACTTAGTGGTTTTATTCACCATCAACACTTGATGTTCCTTTTTGATCTCCACCTCCGCTGATTTCAGCATTGAATATACCTCAGGAATGGTCTTTTCCATCCCCTGCATATTGAAGTTCATCACAACGCTCTTGTAGCTCGGTGGAAGCGACTGAAGGATTCTGTCAATGACCGCGTCATCCGGGAGATTAACTCCCAGCTGAGTCAAGCGGTTGTGCAACCCAGACATTTTATGTATGTGCTCACTGACAGAACTGTTTTCCTCCATCTTACAACTGGAGAACTTGTCGAAGACTTCATATCTCTCGACCCGGGCATGAGCTTGGAAAACCATTTTCAGCTCTTCGAACATCTCATATGCTCCGTGTTGCTCAAAACGCTTTTGGAGCCCCGGTTCTAAGCTGTAAAGCATGCCAAACTGAACGAGGGAGTAATCATCAGCACGTGACTGCCAAGCGTTCATAACGTCTTAGTTCTCTGGGATGGGTGCATCACCTAGCGGTGCATCTAGGACATAATCTTTCTTGGCAGCTAAGAGGATGATCCTCAGGTTCCGGACCTAGTCCGTATAGTTGCTGCCATCATCTTTCAGCTTGGTTTTCTCTAGGAACGCGTTCAAGTTGAGGGCAACGTGGGCCATTTGATCTACAAGACATATTGTAAAGATTTTAGACTAAGTTCATGATAATTAAGTTCATCTAATCAAATTATTCAATGAACTCCCATTCAGATAGACATCCCTCTAGTCATCTAAGTGAAACATGATCCGAGTCAACTAGGCCGTGTCCGATCATCACGTGAGACGGACTAGTCAACATCGGTGAACATCTTCATGTTGATCGTATCTTCTATAAGACTCATGCTCGACCTTTCGGTCTTCCGTGTTCCGAGGCCATGTCTGTACATGATAGCCTCGTCAAGTCAACCTAAGTGTACTGCGTGTGTAAATCTGGCTTACACCCGTTGTATTCGAACGTTAGAATCTATCACACCCGATCATCACGTGGTGCTTCGAAACAATGAACCTTCGCAACGGTGCATAGTTAGGGGGAACACTTTCTTGAAATTATTATAAGGGATCATCTTACTTACTACCGTCGTACTAAGCAAATAAGAAGCAAAACATGATAAACATCACATGCAATCAAATAGTGACATGATATGGCCAATATCATTTTGCTCCTTTTGATCTCCATCTTCGGGGTGCCATGATCATCTTCGTCACCGGCATGACATCATGATCTCCATCATCATGATCTCCATCATCATGATCTCCATCATCGTGTCTTCATGAAGTTATCACGCCAACGATTACTTCTACTTCTATGGCTAACGTGTTTAGCAATAAAGTAAAGTAATTTACATGGCGTTATTCAATGACACGCAGGTCATAAAAAAAATAAAGACAACTCCTATGGCTCCTGCCGGTTGTCATACTCATCGACATGCAAGTCGTGATTCCTATTACAAGAACATGATCAATCTCATACATCACATATATTTCATTCATCACATCCTTTTGGCCATATCACATCACAAGGCATATGCTGCAAAAACAAGTTAGACGTCCTCTAATTGTTGTTGCATGTTTTTACGTGGCTTCTATATGTTTCTAGCAAGAACGTTTCTTACCTACGTAAAACCACAACGTGATATGCCAATTTCTATTTACCCTTCATAAGGACCCTTTTCATCGAATCCGATCCGACTAAAGTGGGAGAGACAGACACCCGCTAGCCACCTTATGCAACTAGTGCATGTCAGTCGGTGGAACCTGTCTCACGTAAGCGTACGTGTAAGGTCGGTCCGGGCCACTTCATCCCACAATGCCGCCGAATCAAGATAAGACTAGTAACGGCAAGTAAATTGACAATATCGACGCCCACAACTGCTTTCTGTTCTACTCGTGCATAGAAACTATGCATAGACCTAGCTCATGATGCCACTGAAGGGGATCGTAGCAGAAATTTAAAATTTTCTACGCATCACCAAGATCAATCTATGGAGTCATCTAGCAACGAGGGAGAGGAGTGCATCTACATACCCTTGTAGATCGCGAGCGGAAGCATTCAAGTGAACGGGGTTCATGGAGTCGTACTCGTCGTGATCCAAATCACCGATGACCGAGCGCCGAACGGACAGCACCTCCGCGTTCAACACACATACGGAGCAGCGACGTCTCCTCCTTCTTGATCCAGCAAGGGGAAAGGAGAGGTTGATGGAGATCTAGCAGCACGACGGCGTGGTGGTGGAAGTAGCGGGATCCCGGCAGGGCTTCGCCAAGCGCAAGCGGGAGGGAGAGATGTCACGGGAGGGAGAGGGAGGCGCCTGGGGCTGTGTTATGCTGCCCTCCCTCCCCTCCACTATATATAGGGGACCTGGGGAGGCGCCAGCCCCTGGGAGATCCAATCTCCAGGGGGGGCGGCGGCCAAGGGGGTGGCTTCCCCCCCAAGCCAAGTGGGGGGGGCCCACCCCTAGGGTTTCCAACCCTAGCCGCAGGGGAGGCCCAAGGGGGGGCGCACCAGCCCACCAGGGGCTGGTTCCCCTCCCTCTTCAGCCCATGGGGCCCTCCGGGATAGGTGGCCCCACCCGGTGGACCCCAGGGACCCTTCCGATTGTCCCGGTACAATACCGGTGACCCCCGAAACTTTCCCGGTAGCCGAAACTGGACTTCCTATATATAATTCTTCACCTCCTGACCATTCTGGAACTCCTCGTGACGTCCGGCATCTCATCCGGGACTCCGAACAACTTTCGTATTTCCGCATACTAATATCTCTACAACCCTAGCTTCACCGAACCTTAAGTGTGTAGACCCTACGGGTTCGGGAGACATGCAGACATGACCGAGACGACTCTCCGGTCAATAACCAACAGTGGGATCTGGATACCCATGTTGGCTCCCACATGTTCCACGATGATCTCATCGAATGAACCACGATGTCGAGGATTCAATCAATCCCGTATACAATTCCCTTTGTCAATCGGTACGTTACTTGCCCGAGATTCGATCGTCGGTATCCCAATACCTCGTTCAATCTCGTTACCGGCAAGTCACTTTACTCGTACCTTAATGCATGATCCCGTGACCAACCACTTGGTCACTTTGAGCTCATTATAATGATGCATTACCGAGTGGGCCCAGAGATACCTCTTCGTCATACGGAGTGAAAATCCCAGTCTTGATCCGTGTCAACCCAACAGACACTTTCAGAGATACCTGTAGTGTACCTTTATAGTCACCCAGTTACGTTGTGACGTTTGGTACACCCAAAGCACTCCTACGGCATCCGGGAGTTACACGATCTCATGGTCTAAGGAAATGATACTTGACATTGGAAAAGCTCTAGCGAACGAACTACACGATCTTTGTGCTATGCTTAGGATTGGGTCTTGTCCATCACATCATTCTCCTAATGATGTGATCCCGTTATCAATGACATCCAATGTCCATAGTCAGGAAACCATGACTATCTGTTGATCAACGAGCTAGTCAACTAGAGGCTTACTAGGGACATGTTGTGGTCTATGTATTCACACATGTATTACGATTTCCGGATAACACAATTATAGCATGAACAATAGACAATTATCACGAACAAAGAAATATAATAATACCCATTTTATTATTGCCTCTAGGGCATATTTCCAACAGTCCCTCCTTCTCTCGTCGACCGCCGATGAAGCGCGGTCGTGAAGATGCGGCGGACGAGCTGGAGGCAACCATCGGTGGAGAGCAGTCTGCTGTCGTGGCTGCCGCCGCGGTTGCAGCAGCTGAGTCCGCCGTAGCGGCGACGGCTGGTGGTGCAGCAACTGCTGTGCCTCCTCCCGCTGCCATCCCAGCCGTCGAGCTACCAGTCGGAGAGCCTGTGCACGAGAAGGTGGGGGAAGATCTGGACGAGGAGAAGGCGAGGCTCCATGACAAAATCGAGGATGAGTTCTACGGGGGGGGGGGGGGGCGACGTGGACGAGATAGAGTTCGAGATGGCTGTGGATCCCAGGAAGCGCAGCGACTTCGACGAGGATGTCATCGACGAGCTCTCGGAGGTACTACTCTGGTTTTTTCAGATTTATTTTTCCTTCAATTACTCTGTTTTTTCATGGCATTGGGGTTTTTCTTGTTAAGTACATGCGCATCAATTTCATATGGGCATGGTAGTTGAAAGGATCTAGCATAGATTTTCTTGCATCTTGAATGGTGGTTTTTGAATCTGAATCATTTTCTTCACATATTGATGAGGTATTTCTACTTATGTACTGGCCAAGCCATAATGTTTCCGTACATGTAGGATTGTAGGGGTCTAGCATAGATTTTCTTATTGGATGGTGGTTTTAGAATTTGATACATTTTCTAATTCGAATAGACAGAAGAAAAAAACAACTAGTATAGCTAAAACAGAGATTCATTATCTGATTCCATCACGGCATGCTTTATTGATTAAGCAAACTTACATCGTTCACAAGAGATACATGAATGAAAGAAGTGGGGTAATCAACCCAAATACAAGATAGATGATTCTCATAGCTATTTCTAGCGATTTCATGTGCGACGCCATTGGCTTCCCGAGGACAGTTAGAAAATGCGGCAGTTCCTATCTCCAGAACTAGATCAAAACAATTAGCAATATACGTGATTCATCGTTCCACCATGTGTTACCTCCAGTAAAAGCTTGAACAACTTGTAAGCAATCTCATTCTACGATAATTTGATGATAGCCTACAGATGCTACCAAAGACAGGCCTTCTTTCATTGCCACCGACTCCATCAAGCAGCCAGATGATGCATTTGGAATATAATGGCAATTTACTGAATTGACACGAAGTTGCCATACTGATCTCTTAAAACACCACTCGTCGACTCATCTCCTTCTTAACTATCATATGATGCATCTACATTGAGTTGTAATTGGTAGGAATCCTGTTCTGACCACTTGATTATTTCTTTGACAACCCCTATTTTGCATGACAACATTTCCTTTTCTGGCAATTGGTCTGCCTTGTTGCATGAGGACAGAACCAATAAGTTGACCTGATGCATCTGTTTAAAAAGTAAATGGTAGGGTCAAATAAGGCAAAGCCATAACAAGAGCAGTGACCACACAATTCTCCAATGTTGTGAAGGCCTCAATTTGAGCATTTGACCACTGGAATGAATCTTTTTTAGACAACATGCCCTAAATACTCAACTTGTATTTGTAAAACTAGAATTCTATTTCTGAATATTTTTTTAGACCACTGGAATGAATCTTTTTGTAGCATATATTTGTAAAACTAGAATTCAATTTCTGATTCCAATAAATAGATAAAAAAACAGTTTGTTTTGCATGACAACATTTCCTTTTCCAAGTTAAGTTCATTCAAAGTATTTTCCTCACCGGTATCATCAGAGTCACAAGATAAGGGATAAAGATAGTAGCCCATAGCTCCTTTATCAATTACCTTCTAAAACTTATCAGGGGCTAACAATGTTGGAGAATTAGTATTGCTGCTCTGAGAAAGAATAATGGTTTCTTGATTCCAGTAGATAGAAGAAACCGCCCTTGTGTGTAACATGGAGGAGTATAATGAACCCTATTTCTGATTCCAATTAGAATTACACCTGTAACAAGTATCAGGTATCATTAAACCAAGCCACATCATGAATTCTTTCATGTGTTAAATATGTACTTCTTGTGCACTAATCTATCAATGCAACTATTACACCGTCCATATTTATACATGTTAAATTATTTGGGTCAATTATGTATGTGCATATACGCCTTATTTCCAGCAAATAGATAGTTGTCATGTTACATGTCGGTACTTTTCAAACATTCTAATTAAGAGCAATGTAGCAGAATAGATTAACTGAGTTCTTCTTTGTCTACTAATTCACAGGAGGATGACAATGATGTGGGGTATCACATGGACAACAGGCACAGCAAGAGCCGCTACATCATGAGGCAGCTGATTGCTGGAAAATTCAAGTACCGTTTCTATGGCAAGCATGGTTGCCCCTTCTGTGGCAAGGCGATAAAGGGCGGCATAGATGGCTTGATGCAGCATGCCGTCACCACTGGCAACTTCTACAGTAGGAAGAAAAAGGCCAGTACTCTGGCTAAACATGCGGCCTACGGGCGCTTCCTCAAGATTGTCAAAGTCAATGAGCCCTAATACATCCCGCCGCGCCGCCGCTGAACAACGGAGACAAGTGATGTGCTGCTAGACTGCTGCTGCTGCCCCAGGACCGTCGTGTCCTTTTATGTTATCGGTATTCGCTGGTCGACTCTAAACCTTATGGTCTACGGTGTGTAAGAACTTATGTCCTATGGTCTAAGGTGGGTGTGAACTTATGGTGTGCGGTGGTTAATCTGCCGTTTATCTAAGTGTTTGTTGCTAATCTTCTTAAGTGGTCTAAGTTGTTATTAGTACTATTTTGCTGATGCATGTTAGGCATTGTACAATGGTAGATGCTAAGGGTGGTGCTTAGAAAAATAAACCGGGTTTTTCCGAAGCACCATTGCCTATTTCTACAGGACAGACGCCTAGTTAAGCGTTTACCCTGTACAAATAAGCACCGGTGCTTAAGAAAAGCCTGGTTTATCTCTCTAAACACCTCGCCTAATCACCTTGCATTGTACAAGGCCATAGCAACTCAAGTATCGTACGGTGGTCTATGTTATGTTTGATGTGTTATTCTGCCGTTCTAGAATCGTACGGTGATGCATGCTAGGAACTCTACTACTATGACTATGGTAGTTATAGCTTGGCATGATTATGTTCAGTTTATAACTCAAGATGTTCCAGCCATAACTATGACCAGTTACAACTGAACTATGCATTAGTTTTTGCCAAAAGTAAAGCATGCAAATGATTGCCAATTCTACCTATTGCCAATTGAAGCTTTGTACTGAGGATGCATTAGTTATTGAAATAAGTAGAGGATGCTCATGTTTCCCAAAAGTGCATGTTTCCACTTTCTGGTAAGAACTTAACATGTATCAAATTATGCTAAAAGTAGAGCATGAGCATGAACATGTATCAATTGTTGCTTCCTATTTATGTTTGAATGGGCTCAACATATCTGGTGATGGTTTAGGGTCTCTGCGTGACCGTGATGATAACTCAAGATGTTCCAGCCATATCTATGACCAGTTATAACTCAACTATGCATTAGTTCTTGCCAAAAGTAAAGCATGCAAATGATTGGCAATACAACCGTATTGCGAATTCAATTTTTGTACTGAGGATGCATTAGTTATAGCAGTAAGTAGAGGATGCTCATGATTGCCAAAAGTACATATATCCACTTTATGATAAGAACTGAACATGTATCAAATGATGCTAAAAGTAGAGCATGAGCAAGATCATGTATCAATTGATGCTACCTATTTGTGTTTGAATGGGCTCAACATTTGTTTGGCTATGGTCTTGCTATCAAATTTAAGTTTGAGTTCTACGAGGCTTTTCTCCGTTACGAAGACTTTTATCTGAAACTGACATTGCTGGCTCGTATGCAATGATGCAAACCGGGTCAGTTAATCTGAAGAAATAATTCAAAGATATATAACAAAATAAGCAGTTAACTAATATTAAAAAAATTAATTGGGTCATTTAACATATGATCCACTTATGAGCTTAAGCACACAACCTATTTGGTCGTGCATAAAATAAGCACAGTTTAACAAGGGTATCCAATTGCTTAACCACGTGAAGTTGTGCAAACCCTATGAGGGTTCAACTACTAGAGGAGCGGCCGACAACGATTAAAAAAAGCTACGATCAGGAAATACCTTCTCTCGGAGACGGCGGCACCGAGTTCATGGCCACGGATAGTGCGTGGCAAACTAGAAGTGCCCCCATAGCGCGGTAGACGGCGGCAAGGAAAAACGGCGCGTTCACGCGAGGAGGGGGCGGCGAGAAGAACACTGTAGTCCGACCCCTCATGGCGGTGGGCGGTGGCCGGCGACTCCTGTAATCCGTGTGAGCCCGGCGTGTCCGATCTGATCTTGCAGCGGTCGTGGGAGCTGCGGATGGCATGGCCGGGTGGTTAGAATGAGGCGCTGTAATCGCAGGATTTAGGGATGGGTGGGCCATGTGAGTTATGTGAGATTTCAATAATAACACAATGATATCCCAAAATATCTAGAAAATATTGTCCTTGCTTTTTAAGTATTAACAATGGTTTCTTCAAGTCACATATGCCCGAAAAATGCCATACGTGACAAAACTTGCAATAAATGTTGAAAATGGTCCACATTGTACTAATGACCGAAAAAATCACGCATGTGACGAAACTTCCAAAATTTGTTGAAGATGGTTGATTTGGAGATGGTCTTCAAATTCACTGCAATATTTCAAATTTATTTTAAAATTAAAATTCAATATGCAAGGTTTTACATGTTTTTCAATTCTTTTCAAACTTAAACTTTTTACACATGTCCATGGAAGGCAATGTGGCAAGGTTTTACATGTTTTTCATTGTTATCAAACTTAAACTTGTCACATAAGACACGTGTACCTAAAAAAAGGAAGTGTTATTTTAGTATGAGTCAATATGTCACATAGGCAAAAAAAAGGATTTTATAGAAAAAAAGCCCACCTACCTAACATGATATTTCACACGCCACTGACCCCTACTACCACTGCCACTATGCGGGATGAGGAGACATCAAAGTCTGCCTTCGTGTTGCTTGCGCTTGTGCTTGTCCTTTATCTTGTTGTTTGAAATTTGTAGTTTGTTATCTTGGGTTCAACCAGCTTGTTTATGTCATGTGTGTCAGAGTTGAACAAGTTTGTTTATGTCCTGTTTGTCAGGGTTGAACAAGTTTGCTTATGTCATCAAGTACATAGTTTGCTTATCTTGTTAAATAAGTTTGCTAGCTTCCTATTTTGTTTATCCATCAAAACAAAAAATCAAGTAAATTGTGAATGGAATTCTATGGCTGCTCTTCAATACTCCCTCCGTAAACTAATATAAGAGCGTTTAGATCACTATTTTAGTAATCTAAACACTCTTATATTAGTTTACAGAGGGAGTACTAGTTATCAAAGGAACTAATCACAGAAGGTTGTGCCATGTGTAGTTTTGGTTCAGAATTGTATGGAAAAGAAAACAATTAGTACAATTAGAGCTAAACTCCATTAATCGAACCTACGAAAAGGGTGCCCCAACCCCCCCAGCTTTATACTATAAAGCAACAGCACCAAGCGTCCAAACAACAAGTCAAAACAGATTCAAGTTCAAGGAAGTCTCAAATAATTGCTGGGGCAACAGCAAAACAAGCCCCAAACATAACAAGTTCATTTCACATTGATACATGGCCCATTTACTGAACCTAGATATATAGATATGTACGGTAATACACGGCAAGTACTCGGAAACAAGAGCTAACATAACAAGTTCATTTCACATCGAAACATGGCCCAGCCAGTTCTAAATGAGGTTGATGGTGATCATCATCCTCAATTCACGGCGACAGGTGTTCGCCACAGTGAGTAGGATGCCCTGACCTACCCGAAGATTCTTGCCATGAAGGAACTTCTTCCACCCCGCCCGGTTGAAGATAGTGCGACCGTCCGTGTCCACTGCGTAGGCACATGTGCTGATGGAGCCCGTTCTGGTAAGGAGTAGTCCAGCAGCCATGCCTTCTTCATGCGGCTCGATGCCACAGCTAACAGATAACCTCTTAGGTAATATCTGAAAACAGTTGTTATGATATATGAGCATGTCACGTGCAATTATCAAGAAATCATACACTTCAAGACACATATATCATTGGATTCAACACTGAGCATATATATCATCACATCACTACACTAGACGCTAATCATCAAATTACCACAGTAATTAAGCATATCATTAGATTACTACGTACACTAACCATATCATCGAATATTACTACACTACATAAGCATATATCGCATTACTACAACACATGCATACCATAAAATTATGCACTAAATGAATTCTACACTAGGCATATCATATCAACTACTACACTAATTAAGCATGCATATCATGTAATTACCACAGTAAGTAACATACCATGAGATGCTGTTTAACATTCGTCCTTGTGAGGCGGGTCACGAATGGCATCCCGACGTAGTCTTCACATAGCGCAAGCATGTCCTAGAGGTTGATCGTTTCCTCGCTGCTCAGCCTCACTCCTTGGGCATAGAGGGCTTCATCAAGTGGGTTCTCATCATCATCTGAATCCTCACCATCGTCCGCCTCATGAACTTCATCCTCACTACCGGCAATCAAATTCAGATAGATAACAGAAATCCTGGGCCTTTCTCCTCTTAAGGAGAAGCTGAACCGTTCACCCCCACTAAGACGCAAGCGGGCGAAGAAACGATCCCATTCATCTCCTCCAATCTGGGTTATCGTTCGCCCCTTATCGACCTGCATGGTGTACGGCCCCCCAAGAGCGTCGAAGGTCACGGTGTCTCCGATGAGCTCATTGAATGCCAATCTCACATTGCATGGGACGATCTGTGCAAGATAAAAACAAATAAGAGACACAATGCATTAGTGGAAATAGCAAAAAAAATTAATGAACTGTCAGAAGGTTCATATAAATTATTACCGCTGCAAAAACAAAAGTAGGCTGGAAGTAGATGCCGAACAATGTGGCAGTACAAAGGCTGGTCCGGCACTGTGACTTGCACCGTCCACATGGTGCTTCCTCCATTCTACACAGAACATGTTGAACTCTATGTTGAATTGTACGCTACCATAGTACAATACAAAGATCATACATATAATAAATCATAGTGATAGCCTAAAATGCAATGCCTATTAAATCTATTTACTATCATCTACCTACAAAAGCAATGCCAATGACAATGGCAATGCTAGTATCATCTACCTAATAAATCTCAATCCAATCCAATCCAATGTCAGTACTACTTACTATAGTGAAGAACGGATGAATTATTTTGATTTATTTTCACACATAGGGTCTCATTTTGATTTGCACAGGGCCTCCCTTTTCCCTGGTACGGCTCAGATCCTACACTACGACATCCATCAATCTATCAAAGAACCATCATATCCATCAACAAATCATCTACCGCATGTATCAACTAAAATTTCTGGATCAGATCCGCGTCTGTCGGGTGGTTGGTGCGACATATGCCAACGGGTGGCTTATCATTGTGGGTGCCAATAAGACGTCGCCGGTGCCTGGAAACGGGATGAGGCGAAGACATGCACGCCGGCGGATCTTACCCAAGTTCGGGGCTCTCCGAGGAGATAACACCCCTAGTCCTGCTCTGCAGGGTCTCCGCATGATCACTAGATCAGTAAAAGTAGCTACAATCGCTCCTAGAGCTGTTGGGTTCAAGGGAGAAGAAGAACAAGGCTAGCTCTCACTTCTCTCTCTTTATGGTGTGTGTGTGCTATGCTCAGAAGCCAACCCTTTGCATGGGTGCCCCGGGGGGTTTATATAGGCCTACGCCCCGGGGGTACAATCGTAATCCGGCTGGGCACTGGTCCCCGCCGTCAGTGTCTATGCTCGCCGGCTTCTCCGTCGGCCGTTGGGGCCGCCGACTGGTGGGTCCCGCCGGCTGCCGGCCTCTTGGTCGACAGGCCGGCCCCACCGCCTAGGGCCTTGTCGGCGGCTGCTTACTGTAGCCTCGCCCCTGATGACGAGGGCTTCGTCGAGGTAAGCGTGGCTACAGTGTTCCGCCTCGAGGGCTCTCACTGTAGCCTTACCTCGTCTTGTCTCCTTAATGTGGCGCATGCTTCGAGGAAGGGGGTAGCCGGCTTCTGGGGGCCGGCTACGCCCTTGGCCGACTAGGGGAGAGTCGGGCCGCCTTCGCGCCTCTCTCTGGCTAAAGGGGCCCGCCGCCCGTGGGCCGTACTGGCGTCTGTCGTGGGTGACGTTGAGGCCAGCATGGCTACAGCACCGCGCCGGACGGGAGATGGCCATCCCGTGCGGCGCCCTGTGGCCATGCCTGCCTCGGGCTTTAGGGGTAGTGGGCCGCACTGTGGCCACACCCCGTCTTGTCACCGTTATGTGGGCGCAGTCTTGGTGGTTGCGGTTTTGGCCGGCTTCTTGGAGTCGGCGTTCTTCATGGCCGGCTCTGGGGAGTCGGCATCCTCTATGGCCGGCTCCCTGGAGTCGGCCAGCCCGTGGTTATCTTGGAGGGGAGGTTGCTGAGGCTGGGTCGTCTTCCGAGAGTCCGCTTCAGAGTTAGCCGGCCGGGGAAGGCGGCCCAATGCTTGAAATGCTTGAAGGCCAAAAGGCCTGATAATTCTTTGGAAAAGCTAGGGGCAGTCGGTTAGGCTACCCGTGGCTATTTACTCCGACAGTAGTCCCCGAAGCTGATTGGGCTTCGAGGTTGGGTAGGAGTCGAGAAGCTGGGTCAGCTTCCTATCTCGACAAGCCGGCAGCTGGGAGCCGGCCTTGGTTAGGCGCGCCGTCTTGGCCAAGAAGTCTGGAATCAGAGGGCGGGAGCTTGCCAGCGCGTGCTCCGGGCCGCAGGCCGGCCACTTGCCGTATGCGGACCACGTGGCCAAAAAGCCTGCCAGCCCACGCGCGCGACGGGACGTCGCCGCAGGGTGGGGGGCCCGCCACGTCCACGCCCGGGCCCAGGCGTGGATCCTTTGCAACCCGAAACCGCCCGCACGCCTCCCCGCGACAGTTTCGGCACGCCTTCAGGGTGCAATAATCGCGGGGTGTGGGAGGAGTGGGTGCAGTTAATCCCACGTCTCACCCCACGTCCGGCCTCTCCGGCTTCACCTCGCGAAGCTATAAGTGGGGGGAGGGGGGAGAGCGGCAGGCTCTCGCACGCACCTCATTTTTCCGCCATCTTCTTCCTCCCGCCGCTTCTTGCAATAGCGCCTCGCCGCCGCGCTCTTCCACTATTCGTTCCTCCGCCGCCGCGCTCGTTTTCGCCATGCCTCCCGCCAAGGAGCGGTATGGCGGGGACTGGGACGGCTCCAACGTCCACGAGGATCACGTCGACTTGCTCCGCAGGACGCGGCGGCTGCCCCGCGCGGACAAGGTGGAGGTCCGTCTCGTGCCGGCGAAGGAGATTACGCCGGAGCCGCAGGAGGGCGAGCGGGTGGTCTTCCGCTCGCATTTCTTGCGTGGCCTCGGCCTGCCAGTGAGCGCCTTCTTCCGCACCTGGCTCAAGTTCTATCAGCTCCAGCCGCACCACCTCACCCCGAACGCGGTGGTGCTGCTGTCTGCCTTCGTCACCCTGTGCGAAGGCTACCTCGGCGTCCTCCCCACCCTGGAGCTCTGGGGGGAGTTCTTCCAGTCTAAGCTGGGCACGCGCATGCAGGGCGTGCCGGCTCAGACTGGCGCCTTCATCGCGGGGCGGAGGGTGGCCGCCGACAACCCCTTCCCCGCCATCACGCTGATCCAGTCGGTGAAGTTATGGCAAAAGTCGTACTTCTACGTCAGGAACATCGCCCCGCGGGGCGATTACGTCAACCTGCCAGCTTACGTAGCCGGCCCACCGGCGGGCAGGCGGCCCCAGTGGTCATACCGGACCGTGACGCTGACGCCGGCTGGAAACACAGCCATCGCCCGACCGCGGGTGATGATCCAGTCGGAGGGCCTGTCGGGGCCCGACCTGCTGGCCGCCTTCGTCACGCGCCGGGTACTCCCGCTCCAGAGCCGCCCTCATCTGATCTGTCAAATGAGCGTCCAGCTCGATCCGAGCCGGATGTGTACCAAGGAGATGCCGCACGAGGAGGTGGCCTATATGGTGAACGACCTCGCGAACTGCAAACTCTCCGAAGAGTGGCAGTTCGGCAAGGAGCCATATAGCCGAGCCAATCCGCCGCCTACCGTATGTTCTCCTTGTCTCTTCTTTTTCTCTCAGCTTTGTCGCCGAGTTCCTTTGGCCGACTCTGACTAGTCGGCTTGTATTTGACAGAGCCCTCTTCTTCGGCCTGCTAGTGGGTCGGACGTGGAGCGCTGATTCGCCCCCGACCGGACGCAGCACGACCTGGAGGACCCCGACTTGGGGGCGGCCGCTATGGACGACAACACCGAGCCAGGTGGCGGTCAAGTCGGCGGCGAAGCAGGCGGCTCCGGGCATGGAGTCACCTTCGACGACTGGCCGGACGACGGCAAGGCCGAAGTCGTCCCGCGCCGTCAGCCGGCATCTGGTCGCGGCGCGGATTCCTCCGCTGCACCGCCTGCTCGGGGCGGCGGGCAGAAGCGTCGCGCCGCACAGGGCTTGTTCGACAGTCGGACAATGAAGCCCAGGGACGGGGCGGCGGCGATCAGGCGGGAGGAGGCGGCCGCGAAGGCGGCTCGCTTACGCAAGACAGTGAAGCAACCGCAGACGGTGTCGGCGTAAGTTCAACTCCTTCATGTACTCTTTCTTCTTTCTTTTCTCTGGTGGTTCTTGAATCCTTGTCTTTTTCTCCAAACAACCAGAGCTCCATTGTCGCTCGAGCGGGCGGCTGCCGGCTCCGTCGTGGAGTCGCCGAGGGGGTCTGGGAGCACCACTCGTCGCGTGGACCCCCGTGACGACCTCCAGGCGGCGACGGAGCGGAACGCGCGGGAGGCGCGGGAGGAGCGGGAGCCGCGGGAGAAGGAGGCGCGGAAGGCGGCCGCCGCCCAGGCGGCGCATGAGGAGGAGGCGGCGAAGGTGCGCGCCGATGCTGCAGCCCAAGCCCAAGCGGAGGCTGCAGCTGTGGCGACGGCGGAGGGGCCCTGTTGGTTACCCCACTGCGCGTCGCAGCGCCCGGGGCCGCGGAGCTCCCGCCAGAAGAGGCTGGCGGCGACCATCCGGGGCTGGCGAGGGATGACGACGTCGTCATCCTGGAGAGGGCGCCGGTGCCGACTCCGCCGGCTAGGGCGGCTCAAGGCGGCCGGCCTGACCTGCCGCCTTCGCAGTCGGCGGGGGGCGAGCCGGCCGCGAGGACTGAGCTGGCGGTCCGGATGCTGCCGAGCCGGCGCACAGGGAGGACTGCGTCAGAACCACAGAAGGTGGCGTCGGAGCCGCAGCCGGCCGCGGGCTCCAGCTCGTCGGCCCAGGACGTGGAGGCGGCCAGCGCCACCTCAGGGTGGACGCCGGGCGGAGGGACGGCCGTGATGAACGTGGCGGCGCAGGACATCCGGACCCGGCCCCAAGCCCAGGCTACGGCGCTGAGGCAGTATACCGACGAGTTCCTCGCGACGCAGGCGGCCATCCGGGTTAGGCTTCTTATCTTGCTTGTGATTGATCTTGGTTTCTACTGTGGGGGCGCGTCAGCGCACCCACTGGGTGTAGTCCCCGAGTTCCGAGTCGGCTGCTGAGCAGGCGGCTTGGAACTTCTTAGTGGATTTGGCTTTGCTATTCTTGTTCTTACTTCGATCTTCTGCCTATCTTGCAGGACTACCACAATGTTCGTGCGGCCGCCTTCAACTCCCAGGCTCGGGAGCTGACCCAGAAGACCGCCGACCTTACTGAGAGCCGGGGTAAGTGCTTCTGTTCTTTATCTCACGTGGGGGCGCGTCAGCGCACCCACTGGGTGTAGTCCCCGAGATTCGGGCCAACTTCTGAGCAGTCGGCTCGGATCTTCCTTGACGACTTCCTCTAATTGCTTTTTTTCTTTTTCTGCCGTCTCTGCAGCGGCCAACGCCAGTTTGAGGGCACAACTGGGAGAGTCTCAGACTGTCCTCCGTGCCAAGGATGCCGAGCTCGCCGCCTTGGTGAAGGAACGCGACCGCCTGGCCAAGAGGTTGGCCGACCAGGAGGAAGGTCACAAGGCTGCTCTGAAGGCGGTGCAGGACCACAAGGCTGCCCTCCAGGCCGAGTACGAGAAGGAGGCGGCTGGCTGGGCTGAAGCAAGGCAAACTCTGATCTGGTTGACGGTAAGCCGCCTACTTCTTCATCCTTTCTTGCCGTCTGCCGCTTTTGGCTCATTTTCTGACTTGGTGTTCTTCTCTTCTTTTCTTCTTATTTCTTGCACAGAGTATTTTCCTGGCTATTCTACCGCCGCCAACCAGATCATCGAGGCCCGCCGCCAAGCTCGAAGGCAGTCTGGCTTCGAGATTTCGCCAACTGCCGGCCGTTCGCTGGAGGAGCAGCTCTTGGCGATCCAGGCCCGTATCCAGCCATCTCACCGACTGCTCCGCCATCTTCAGCGTGCCGGGGCGCAAGTACTGGCCGCCCTCTGGCCCCCAGTCGGACTGCCGACTGGCTGGAGGTGGCAGTCGGCCGCTTCGAAGCCTAGAAGGCCTCGGCGGCTCGGTCCGGCGCCCGGCGGGCGCTGGAGTTCGTCAAGGCCTGGTACCCCGGCCTGAGCCTGGATCAGCTGGCTACCTGGCGGCAACAAGCCGACACGGAGATGGAGCCGGCGCGGCCGGCTATCATTCGGCGGGCTTCGGCGATCGCCGACTACACCGACACCAGCGTCTTCGTCCCTGAGGTAGATGACAACGGTGTCGCCCAGCCGGAGGAGTGGTTCGGGCTGAACCCGGCGGACGGTGAAGACTCGGCGGAGGAGATCGACTCCAGCGACGAGGGCGAAGAGGAGGAGGAGGAAGGTGAAGACGCCGAGCCGGCTGGTGGAGCAGCCGACCAGCCTCAGCTTGATCGCGCCTCCAGCACCACGTCACGCGCGAGTGCGTCGCCTGCCCCTGGTGGCGGCCCAGCCGAGACCCGCTAGGCGGCCACTCCTTCAGCCGGCGAGGCCGTTTCCATCGACCAGCTCAGCTCCCGCGCCGTGCCCCAGTCTAGTCTGCCGTCTTTTGTTTTCCTGTCTTGTCACTTTTGGAACAATACTCTGTTAAGTCTGCACAATTCCACCCACTGGGGTGTATTCGAATCATGTCGATTGCCGGCCTGTTGGGGGCTTTTATATGTATATATAACTTATGCATGCATTTGGCTTTTCCTCGTACTTTGCTTTTTATCCTCCTACTGTTTCCTTTGCGGCCCTCCCCTGGTTGCCGCGTCCCCAGTCAGACAGTTGCTCTGCAATCTGTTGCTGGAGAAGTGCTTGGCCGATTGGGAGGGCAAGTACTCTAGCTTTGTTGGACTGGAGCTAAGTGCTTAGGAAGCCGGCGAGCCGGCTGTTCTGACAGCCGGCAAGCGTGGTTGGAGGCCGTCTTTTTGCTATATAAGTTCGTTAGTCCTTAGCCGTTTTTCGTGTGAGCATCCTTTCTGCCTTGTCTCTTCCTAGTCGGACAGCCGGTTCTTCGAGCTGCGACTTTCAAGAAGAGAGGACTCTGGAGCCGGCACACTACTTGTCTGACTTCAGGTAGAACTTTTTAATATAGCACAAGGCGGCCAGTCCCCGGGCCGACTAGTCGAACCCGGTGCCTGACAAGAGATCAAATGTGATGATACATTCATGGATATGACACTCGTCATTCATAGATAAATAAAGGCAGTCCCCGAGTACTGTTCGGGGAGCCTGTTGGTTCGTACTTAATACAAAAGGGTAGCATGATACATACTGCGTTTTAACTGTAAAATCTTCTCAGGAGGTTTGCGTTCCATGGTCGCTCCGACTCCTTGCCGGAGTCGTCTCTCTTGCGTGCTCTTGGTTTTTGCGCATCGATCAAGTAGTAGGAGTCGTTGCCGAGTGCCTTGCTGACGACGAAGGGGCCTTCCCAAGGGCCCGAGAGCTTGTGCTGGCCGGCTGTTCGCTGGATCAGCCGAAGCACAAGGTCGCCCTCTTGGAAGGATCTTGGCTTGACCTTGCGGTTGTGGTAGCGGCGCAGCCCTTGCTGGTAGATGGCGGACCGGCTGAGTGCTAACAGCCGGCCTTCTTCTAGTAGGTCGACGCCGTCTTCTCTTGCTTCTTTGGCCTCCGCCTCCGTGTACATGGTGATCCGAGGTGAGTCGAACTCGATGTCTGTTGGGATGACAGCCTCGGCACCATATACAAGGAAGAATGGAGTGAAGCCGGTCGACTTGTTGGGTGTAGTGCGCATACTCCAGAGGACAGCCGGCAGCTCATCGAGCCAGCAGCCGGCCGATCGCTCCAGTGGTACAACCAGTCGGGGCTTGATGCCGGAGAGGATGAGTCCATTTGCTCGCTCGACCTGGCCGTTTGACTGCGGGTGGGCAACGGACGCTAAGTCCAGTCGGATGCCCTGCGTCGCGCAGAAACGTGCCAGTGCTCCTTTCGCAAAGTTCGTGCCGTTGTCGGTGATGATGCTGTGCGGCACGCCGTACCGAGTAGTGATGTCAGTGATAAATGTCACGGCAGTCGGCCCGTTCAGCTTCTTGATCGGCTTCGCTTCGATCCACTTTGTGAACTTGTCCACAGCGACAAGTAGATGTGTCAAGCCGCCGCGGGCTGTCTTGAAAGGGCCCACCATGTCCAGTCCCCATACGGCAAAGGGCCAGGTGAGGGGAATGGTCTTGAGTCCAGAAGCCGGCAGGTGTTGCTTGGAACTAAAAACTTGGCATCCTCTGCAGCTCTTGACTATCTCTTTAGCGTCTTCCAAGGTAGTCGGCCAGAAGAAACCATGGCGGAAAGCCTTGGCCACAAGTGATCTTGAGGCTGCGTGGTGGCCGCATTCGCCTTGGTGGATATCTTTGAGGATTGCCACTCCTTTTTCTGGCTCGACACAACGATGGAAGACTCCAGTGACGCTGCGCTTAACGAGCTCTCTGTTGATTATTGCATATGCTGCGGCTCGTTGTTGCACTAGTCTCGCTGAGATCTCATCAGCCGGCAGCTCTCTGCTGACTAGGAACTTGAGGATGGGCTGGGCCCATGATGGAGCTGTGACTTCTTCTTCTGTTAATGTAGCCACCATGACTCGGTTGGGTGGGTTGGGTGGCGTGGAATTGGAGTCGGCCACCGCTTCTTGTGTCGTTGCAGTCCCCGGGCCGACTGCTGCAGTCCCCGGGCCGGGTTCTGAAGTCCCCGGGCCGGGTGCGACTACGGCAGTCCCCGGTCCAGTTGTCGAAGTCCCCGTGCCGCCTGCGAGGTTCCTCCAGTCGGATCCGGCTGTATCTGGCGCAGGCGGTACGAAGATAGAGTCCGACTCTAGAGACGGCTTGATGGATGGTTTGAGGAGGCGCTGGAGGGAGACGCCAGTCGGTATGGCTTGTCGGGTGGAGCCGATCCGTGCTAGGGCATCTCCTTGGTCGTTGTCGGCCCTTGGCACGTGAAGGAACTCGCACCCTTCGAAGTATCCGCTGATCTGCTGGACGAGGAACCGATAGCTTGCCATGTTCGCGTCCTTGGCGTCCCAGTCGCCAGACGAGTGCCGGACCACCAAGTCTGAGTCGCCGTAACACAGGATCCGGCGTATGCCGAGCTCTTTGGCTAGCCGGAGCCCATGTACGAGCGCCTCGTAGTCAGCCACGTTGTTGGAGGCGGCGAAGTGGATCTGCAGCGTGTACTTGAGCTTGTCGCCTTTGGGAGAGGTGAGGACGATGCCGGCTCCCAAGCCGGTGCGCATCTTGGACCCGTCAAAGTGCATCCGCCAATGGGTAGAGTCGGGAGCCGGCGGTAGGTACTGGGTCTCGGCCCAGTCAACGAGGAAGTCGGCCAACGCTTGGGACTTGATGGCGGTGCGGGGTTGGTAGAAGATTGTGTAGGGCACCAGCGCAATGGCCCATTTAGCCACCCGGCCGGATGCATCCCGGCTGGCTATGATCTCGGCGAGCGGGGCGGTGCACACGACCGTGATGGGGTGCTCTTGGAAGTAGGGCTTCAGTTTCTTGGCAGCGAAGTACACCCCATAGCACGTCTTCTGGTAGTGCGGGTAGTTTTGCTTTGAGCTGGATAGCACTTCGCTGAGATAGTACACCGGCCTCTGGACTAGCTGGGCTCGGCCTTCTTCCGGGCGCTGGACCACAACAACAGTACCGACGACTCGGCTAGTCGCGGCGATGTAGAGGAGCATGGGCTCCTTCTCAGTCGGCGCCGCCAGGACGGGCGGAGTGGTCAGCATTTTCTTCAACTCATGGAAGGCTTGGTCGGCTTGGTCGTTCCACTCGAAGTGAGTGGACTTCTTCATGAGTCGGTACAGGGGGAGAGCCTTCTCTCCTAGTCGGCTGATAAAACGATTCAGGGAGGCCTCCATCCTCTCGATGGCCTTGATCTTGATAGGGTTGCATTCGATGCCGCGTTCGGAGACCAGGAAGCCTAGCAGCTGGCCGGCTGGCACTCCGAACACGCACTTCTCGGGGTTGAGCTTGATTTGGAATCGGCGCAAGTTGGCGAATGTTTCTTTCAGGTCTTCCAGCAAGGTACCGCGCTTCTCTGTCTGCACCACAATGTCGTCTACATAGACGTGGGCATTTCTGCCGAGTTGTTTCAAGAGGCATTTCTGCATGCAACGCTGAAAAGTGGCACCGGCATTCCTCAAGCCGAATGTCATAGTCAGATAGCAGAAAGCTCCAAAGGGTGTGATGAAGGCAGTCTTCAGGCGGTCAGCTGGGTCCAACTTGATCTGATGGTACCCTGAGTACGCATCCAAAAAACTTAACAACTCGCATCCGGCTGTGGAGTCTATCACTTGGTCAATCCGTGGCAGAGAAAACGGATCCTTTGGGTAGGCCTTGTTCAGGCTGGTGTAGTCTATACACATACGCCACTTGTTATTCTTCTTCAGAACCAGAACTGGGTTGGCAAGCCATTCTGGAAAGAACATTTCCATGATAAAGCCAGCGGCAAGGAGCCGGGCTATCTCTTCTCCCACAATTCTTCGCTTCTCTTCTGACAGTCGGCGGAGGGATTGCTTGACCGGCTTCGCGTCAGCTCGGACATGTAATTTGTGCTCGGCGAAATCCTTCGGGACACCCGGCATGTCCTTTGGGGACCATGCAAAGATGTCTCGATTCTCACGGAGGAAGTCGACGAGCTCGCCTTCCTATTTACTGTCCAAGTTCGCCCCAATGACAGCGAACCTTTCCGGATTCTCCGGGTCCAGAGGTATCTTCTTCGTCTCTTTGGCAGGCTGGAAGGAGCCCTGCGCATCACAATCTTTGGGGTTGGGGGACAAGGCCGGCAGCTTGCCGGCCATGGCCACAACCCGCTCCTGCATCTTCTTCTCTTCTGCCACCACGAGGGACTCGGCCAGCCGGCTGCTAGCCATGGCACACTCGATGGACTTCTTGTAATCGCCGGCTACCGTGATGATCCCCTTTGAGCTCGGCATCTTCATCTTCAGGTAGGCGTAGTGGGGCACAGCCATGAACTTGGCCAGAGCAGGTCGGCCAAGCAGAGCATGATAGGGGCTCTCCAGATCCACTACCTCGAACCAGATCGCTTCTCGGCGAAAATGATCTTTGTCTCCGAAGAGAACATCCATTTTAATCTTGCCGATTGGGGAGCAAGACAAGCCGGGGACGATACCATGGAAGACGGTGCGGCTCGGCATAAGCTGCTTCGCCTTGATGTTCAGCTTCTCCATGGTATCACGGTACAGTATGTTGATACTGCTTCCGCCGTCTATCAGGACGCGGAAGAATCGGGCAGCTCGCCTCTCCGTCGCGAGGGTGACATCGAAGACCATTGCATAAGAGCCAGGGGATGGCATCACCTCTGGGTGGTCGGCCTGGCTCCAGCTGATTGGCTTCTCTGACTAGTGCATGAACTCGGGGGCGCTGGAGGCGACTACATTAACTTCTTGATGCTGTCGGCGCCGACTGCACTTGTCGTCGGCTTGACTAGTGAAGACGACGTAGGCGGCGAGCTCTTCAGGGAATTCGTCTTGGATGGCGCCGACCGCCGGCTGAGCCGCCGGCTGCTGGGGGGCTGGAGGCGGCGGACCGGGAGGCGGAGGCGGCAACAACCCCTCGCCCTTGGTGATTCGCGTGAGCCAATGGCATTTTCGGGTCGTGTGGTTAGACGGCTTCGCGCCGCTGTGGAACTTGCAGGGGGCGTCAAGGTCCTGCTCATAAGAGAAAGCCGGCTGCCAAGCCGGCCTGCCACCCTTCTTCTTGGGAGCGGGCCGCTCTTCGGGCTGCTCATCTTCAACTGTGGCCACCTGCCGACTGGTGGAAGTCGGCATGGGGGCCTTGCGCTTGTGATCGTTCGGGTAGGGGCGCCGATTGGAATCGCTAGCCGGCGTCTTGGGAGCCGGAGCAATCACCTTCCCAAAGGCGTCTACTCGAAGCTCGGTCTTCATCGAGGAGTCGGCCGTGGCATACTTGTCCGCGATGAACAGCAACTCGTCGAGGGTAGCCGGCTCGTCGCAGAGGAGTCGGTGCTTGAGGAGGGTGCCCTCTCGGCACCCGGCGGTGAAGTACTCGATGGCCTGGACCTCATGCACCCCCTCGCAGGAGTTGCGGAGCTCGGCCCACCGCGTGAGGTAGTCGCAGGTCGACTCGTTGGGCCCTTGGACGCAGAGGGAGAGCTGGCGGGGCTTGGGAGGCCGCTTGTAGGTGCTGATGAAGTTGCGGACGAAGAGTTCTGTGAAGTCCAGCCAACTGTTGATGCTGTAGGGCTTGAGGCTGTTGAGCCATGTGCGCGCCGTGCCTTGCAACATGAGGGGGACGTACTTCACGGCGACGCGTCGATTGTCGTTGGCTATGCTGACAGCCGTGGAGTAGTCGATGAGCTAATCTTCCGGCTTCACTGAGCCGTTGTACTTGGGCGTGTCTCTGGGGAGCGAGAACCCTTTGGGGAAGGGCTCATCGCGGATGCGGGGGCCAAAGCATGGCGGGCCGACATCGTCTTCTTCTTCTAACGCCAAGGATCGAGCAAGGCGGTCGATCCGGTGGCGAGCGTCGTTCTTGCCGACTCCTTCTCGGCGGCCGAGTCGGTCGCCGAGGGTCGGGTGCGTGACAGGCGGCAGGGTGAGACGTCTTTCTCTTCGAGGCGGGGGAGGAGGCAGATTTCCTTGTCGTTCCACCGCTCGAGGGCGGCCCTCCGCGTCGCGCTCGATGGTGATGCGAGTCCGGCTGCGGCTAGCAGCCGGTTCCTTGTCTTTCTTCTGCCGTGCGCCGCTCGTAGTCGGCGAGCGGGATGTCACGGCGTGCACCCGGCGCGGGGGATGACTATCTGCACGGGCGCCGGCCTCGTGCCGTTCTGCAGCCGCGTCGATCAGCTGCTGGATCCGTCTTGTCATGTAAGGGAGCTCATCTGTTCCCAGCCCATTGAGCTCTTCTGCAGCCGCCTGAGCGGCTCGCAGATTGTCGAGCGGGGTGGCATAGACGGGGTGATCTGCCCCCAGCATGCTGGCGACGGCCGCGCCGCGCTTCTGGACGAAGCCGGCTTGGCTCGGGCCGCTAGGCGGCGGCGTACCGAAGGCGGCGCGGTCGACTTCACGCTGGTGGGCCTCGGTGAGGCGTCTCATGGAGGCGATCTTCTGGCCTTCCGCGATGAGGGCGAGGCGGCGTGCCTCCAGGGTCTCGGCGTCGGCGTCGGCCGGGATGGGGACGGAGAGGTCGTGCATCACCGCTTGCAGGGCGTCGTGGGCGTTCTCGCCCGAGTTGGCGACGTGGCTAATGACCAACACTTCGGTGACAGCGCTGCTGCCACTGTCAGCTTGAGGGAGGGGGTCGTCGAAGACCACCACGTCGGAGGGGTAGGCATCGAGCGATGCCGTGTCGGAGTCGACGAGCATCGGGTCGGTGGAGCCGACCGACTCCATATCCGTAGCAGGCTCCCTAGAGATGTGAAGCTGGTCAAGGAGGCTGACGAGGCGGCTCCCGGGGTGGTCCCTCCCTACGTCGGACGCAGGCTCGTCGGAGATGCGAGTCTCGCCGAGAAGATCAGCGAGGCAGCTCGCCGCGCAGGCGTCATCGACGCCTTGCAGCGCGTCGAAGCAAACGCCATCGGGCGCAACAGGCTGGCTGCGCTCGCGGGGGAGGAAAAGGGTTCCCGTCCAGAACAGGTCCCCATGACGACGGTGCACCTGGCCCCACGGTGGGCGCCAAATGTCGGGTGGTTGGTGCGACATATGCCAACGGGTGGCTTATCATTGTGGGTGCCAATAAGACGTCGCCGGTGCCTGGAAACGGGATGAGGCGAAGACATGCACGCCGGCGGATCTTACCCAGGTTCGGGGCTCTCCGAGGAGATAACACCCCTAGTCCTGCTTTGCGGGGTCTCCGCATGATCACTAGATCAGTAAAAGTAGCTACAATCGCTCCTAGAGCTATTGGGTTCAAGGGAGAAGAAGAACAAGGCTAGCTCTCACTTCTCTCTCTTTATGGTGTGTGTGTGCTATGCTCAGAAGCCAACCCTTTGCATGGGTGCCTCGGGGGGTTTATATAGGCCTACCCCCCGGGGGTACAATCGTAATCCGGCTGGGCACTGGTCCCCGCCGTCAGTGTCTATGCTCGCCGGCTTCTCCGCCGGCCGTTGGGGCCCGCTGACTGGTGGGTCTCGCCGCCTGCCGACCTCTTGGTCGACAGGCCGGCCCCACCGCCTAGGGTCTTGTCGGCGGCTGCTTACTGTAGCCTCGCCCCTGATGACGAGGGCTTCATCGAGGTAAGCGTGGCTACAGTGTTCCGCCTCGAGGGCTCTCACTGTAGCCTTACCTCGTCTTGTCTCCTTAATGTGGCGCATGCTTCGAGGAAGGGGGTAGCCGGCTTCTTGGGGCCGGCTACGCCCTTGGCCGACTGGGGGAGAGCCGGGCCGCCTTCGCGCCTCTCTCTGGCAAAAGGGGCCCGCCGCCCGTGGGCCGTACTGGCGTCTATCGTGGGTGACATTGAGGCCAGCATGGCTACAGCACCGCGCCGGACGGGAGATGGCCGTCCCGTGCGGCGCCCTGTGGCCATGCCTGCCTCGGGCTTTGGGGGTAGTGGGCCGCACTGTGGCCACACCCCGTCTTGTCACCGTTATGTGGGTGCAGTCTTGGTGGTTGCGGTCTTGGCCGGCTTCTTGGAGTCGGCGTTCTTCATGGCCGGCTCTAGGGAGTCGGCATCCTCTATGGCCGGCTCCCTGGAGTCGGCCATCCCGTGGTTATCTTGGAGGGGAGGTTGCTGAGGCTGGGTCGTCTTCAGAGGTAGCCGGCCGGGGAAGGCGGCCCAATGCTTGAAATGCTTGAAGGCCAAAAGGCCTGATAATTCTTTGGAAAAGCTAGGGGCAGTCGGTTAGGCTACCCGTGGCTATTTACTCCGACAGCGTCCGCAGGGAGACGCACGCGGTTGGGGAAGGGAAGAAGATCCGCGAGGGGGATGAGGGGAGATCTCACCTACTTGCTGGAGTTGGCGGTGGCCGCGCAGATCCGGCAGCGAAGAGAGGTGTCGTCGGGAGATGGCGGCGGCGGCGCTTGTCGAGAAGGGGACGAAGAAGTTGAAAATGATGTGGAGTAGTAGGTGCACTTAGCCAAATGTGGTACATGTTGTGGCGCATTTGTGTGGATCAGAAGGGGACCCCATGTGTCGGTACCCATAGAAAAAAAATATTGGCATTTCCAACTGCTTCACGGAGATTCGAACCAGGGCCATGTGGGTGTGAGGTAAAGGGTCTAGCCAGTTCGGCTGATGTAGTGTGTTCAGCCAAACCAATTCGTCTCTCCTTAAGACATTTATCCAGACACGGACACATGGAAAAAAACATGCACCGAGGTTGTGCTCCATGCGTGGCATAATGGTCCTATGAAGCTGCAACTAGGACCAATGTTGATATATGTTGTTATTAGCTAGGGTACCAACACTATATAATGGCTTATGTGATCCTTGCTAGTAAAAAAACCATGATCCATGTTGGCCCATGTGGCACGTTTGAGTGCAACGTGTCAGTGTTGGTGCATTTGGCCCTTATGGCATCCGTGAGGCCAAAGAGACCATGATTAGTGAAAACACATGAAGATTGCTACATGATAGGCCGTTGGCGTGTCTTGGTATGCACTATGCGTGCAATGTGACTACAAAAAGTTGTTGCATGTCGAGACATAGTTTATCGGTGCATGTGGATCCTATAGGCTTATTTGTTCCTTGTTTGTGGGCATGGTGCGTATTGGCCCAAGTGACATGTGTTAGTGCATTGTGACATCTATTGGTGCATCTGGCCCTTATACCAATTATTTGTGCAAAGAGATCAAGATTGATACATGTCGGTCCATTGTCGCAACTTGGAGTGGAATGTGACTAGAAGAATTGGTGAATGATTTGGACCCCTTATGGCACGTGTGAGTCCAATGAGACAAATGTTGTTGCGTGTTGGTCAAGATGGTATCGACACGTGCAGTGTGAATATTACGGGTACATGTCCATCGTTATAGCGTCTGTGTCGAAGGAGAACAAGTTTGGTGCATGTTCTTGTGTGCCAAGATGTTATGTGGGAACAAAAAAACCTGTCAATAGTTCATTTATGTGGGCCCAAAAACAATGAGAATTATTTCTGGAGTACCTATTTGTAAATTTTGCACAGTTCTAGTTGGGTGCTGATGTGGAATGTTTTTTTCCCGTGGTGCACTTACAAACTGGACTCACTTGTCAGAAATAATTTCAACCCACACAAAATGGCGGATTAGACCTAGCTGCAACAAATTACCCCAATATGTGTTTTTTTTGTGAAACAAACCTGTAAGGTAGGTGTTCTATGCAAAATTAACACCAAAAGTAGGTGGTTCGTGCAATTTCCTCGCTAAACCACAGGTCAAAGAAATATAAAAATTCATGACAAAAAATGAAAGCGGTTGGGGCATGCACGAGCGCACGACGCCACAAGTCTAGCCTCGGTAACTCCAAACGTCCACCCACACACCAAATAAAGGCCGCCTCCCCCACCCCCGTCTCCCCCACCCCTGCTGCTTTTCTTCCCCAAATCAGCAAAAACCCTCTCCTCTCACCTCGAACCCTACCTCCTACGAGCCAACAACCACCTGCCTTGCCCTTCGTCGTCGGAAGATGAAGGCCGGCCGTGAATTCGCGGCGGTGGAGAAGGACGAAGCGGAAGAAGAAGTGGAGAAGCCTCCTGTGGTCATTGCCTCCGCGGTTGGGGCGGCCGAGGGCACCGTCGCCGCGACGGGAGGCGGTGCACCATCTGCTCTGACTGCTCCTTTCGCCGTCGCAGCGGTCGAGCCTGCGGTCGGGGAGCAGATGGAGGAGGAGGTGGCGGTGCATCTGGAGGAGCAGAGGGTCAAGCGAAAGCGCGAGCAGTACAAGCTCATCGACAACTACTACGAGGAGGCCGAGCTCGCCGCTCAGGAAGTGCAGGACGAGGCTGTCGAGTTCGACGAGGAGGTCGACGACGAGCACCCGGAGGTACTACTCTGTTCGGTTCTATTCTCCTACTCTGTTTTTGGGGTTTTCTCCCATGGGATTTTCTCCTAAATTGCATGCAGCACGGATTAGATTTCGTCCAGATAGATTATGTTTCTTGATCTCTCCCTTAGGGTTAGGATTAGTACTAGTTGTTTCGTACATTTGGAAGGAAACCCCTTCGATCTGAAACCTGGCATGGAACAGTAGTCATGTAGGCCTAAAATCCCCCTGTGCGTGCAATTATTTTGTGAAGATGAGTAAGAATATGATTTAGAAACTGATTATGAATCGGTTGTGCTGTAGAAAACCGTGGATTTGTTAGGTATCACCTCTTTGATTTGTATAATTTCCGAAATGCAGGAATAGGGAAAACGTGGAATTAGAGTGGCATGCCATCTTGAATCCTACAGGATTGTATGAGTGTTTGATTGCGCATACTAAAAACGTAGGATTCTTTCAGACAGGTTTGAGTGGATGGAAAATTTCCTACACATTTGTCTATTTCATGACAGTCAACAAGAGGATCAATGATTAATATCTAGAACAGGAAAAGTTGACATGCAACAGTAAATATTTATCAACGGTGCTTGAGCTTCAATAAATGGTAACTTTTAAAACATGTACTCTGGAAACAACTTTGAATATTTGCTCTTGGATGAAGCCAATCCAATGGTGGACAGATGGGAAATCCCAGCATTTTTGGCCATTCGATATCTTATTTACTACAAAAGAAAAATTCCAAGCATCCGTAATATCTAGAATATTCCATTTGTAAGCTTAAGCACAATGCTACCTATGCACAAGCAACCTCATAGCACTATGTTTCTCCATTGATCTATAATCTTGGATACTTTAACAGTGCAAACTCTTTTCTTCTAAATGAATTGCTAATGGTTTGAACTTTGTGAATCTGAATGCATAATATGCACAAACATTATCACTTTATTAAATAAAACACGCACAAAAAAATCCATTGCTACAGTAGCATAGCAAAGTAAAGTGCATCTGAAATAATTGACATTAACTGTCGCTTTCATGCCCAATGCACGTGTGCCTCGCTAGTACCAACAAGACTATCAATGATGAGAGTTTAAATCAGTAGAACCCCTGTTAACTATGCTCTGTTCCTCAATTGTGCAACCCATTATCTGGTTTTGGTATGCATGAAACTGGGCCACATCATCATGCATCTGGTCAGTACTGATGCATGCAGTAACAATTTACGGCCACTGCCTGCCATTAACAACAAACATGGATTAGTTCTTCTCTTGCACAAATCAATCCATGAAACTATGCCACATCAGTAATCATGCATGCCAAGTCCATGCAACAGTACATTTCTAGCAACAAGATTTTCTATTGCATTCTTACTATATAGAATTTTTCATTACTAAGCGTAATCATAATGCTCCATATGCACAAAGCTGATACCACATTTTCTACTTTCTTATAGAGTCTTTCATACCTTAACAGTGCAAACTTTTTCTATCTGCTTCATGATTTCCATATAATGAAGTGGACAATGCATCTTATTTTCAATCTGATTACCAAATCTGTTGAGACCTAGTAAACAGTAGATTTATTTAGTTGTCAGAAAAACTAGTTTATTTGATGAAAATCATGAAGCCTTACAGCTATATTGTGAAGACATTTTCTGATTGCAGTCAGCAATTCATTGCAGAGTTTCTTATGTATGCACCCTATGTAATTATTAGCAACAAGGATGAGTAATTAAAGCCGTAATTTCTTATGTTCGCAACCGATGTACCTCAATCCAAAATTTCTCTTTTTATACATAATTCATGACATGATTCATATGTTTCGTTGTCTTCAAACTATCAAGTGAGGGCAATCTTTTCTTTGTTGATGCGGAAGTACCTGATACTCTTATGAAATGCTACATTTCTGTATTCCTAATCTGACATAGCTGTCGATCAACTAACACACAGGAAGATGCCGAAGACGTAGATGATAGTAAGGAGAGCAGGGATAGCAAGAGCCGCTACGTCCTCAGGAGGCTGCGGAATGGGGAAATCCCATACCGCAGCGGCTCCAACAGGCTCTACGGCAACATAGCCTGCCCCTTCTGCTGTGCGAGTATCAAGAGCGACTACGACAGCCTGATTATGCATGGCACCAATATCGGCCGTGGTAATGGGAGGAAGCGCAAGCCCCATGTCCGGGCTAAACATGCCGCTTTTGGTGCCTTCCTCAGGAAGTACGGGAAGGGGCATCTGCCATTCTACCTCCCGAGACCTCCTCGTCCGGCCAAGATGCCGAGGATCTGATGTGCTGCTTGGTTGTTACTGCTGGCCCACCCTAGTTAAGACTGTTTTTATGTTGTGGCTGTCGTGTGATATTTCTGGTAATGGCCAACTTCCAATGCTACGTGCTTAGGTACATGCTAACAATAATAAACATGGTTTTCTGAAGAAGCAGTGCCAATTTGTACATGATAGGTGCCTAATTAAGCGTCTACCCTGTACTAATAAGCGTCGTTGCTTCATTAAACTATTGTTTATCTTGTAAGCACCTACCCTAAGTGCATTGCGGTCAACCTTGCCTAATACCTCCACTATGGTGATATATGGTACATATATGTTATGACTCTAACCGAAGATTCTAATGCTATAATTTGCACTGAATTTGGTATGTTTAGAAATAATGACATTCAAGTTATTTCTATGGACAGTTAAACCATTATAAATGAGCTTGTTTTAATAGCTGCCAAAAGTAGAGCACACAAATGTTTGCCAGGAGTTCATACTGTCATTTGAAGCAAAACAAATGAGCATGCATTAGTAATTGCGAGAAATGTAGCATGCACATGATTGCCAAAAGTACGTATTGCCACTTTTTGACATGCACTTAGGTTGTCTAAGATATTGCCAAAAGGACATCATGCAAATGATTGGCAGAATGACCTATTGGCAGTTCAACCAAAAGAACTGAGCATGTATCCCTAATTGCCAAAACTATATAATGTTCGTGATTGCCAAAAGTGTGTACTGCGAAAGCAGAGATTGCTATATTGTGGTATGTTATCATACCCTACTTTGTTACGGTCTTTGCTGCTGTTAGCAAGCAATCTTTCACCGCTCGTCGATGCACGTTTGATAAAGTACAATCACCAAATCGTAAATGACAAATGTATCATAAGTAGTGCTAACTACAGTGCTACCCAGTACGTACCTAAACTACCATTTGGTTGTCTTGAATGGGCTCAATATAGCTTGTGATGGCTTGCGTGATTGTCTTGATATCGAAGAAGACACTTGTTTAGCAATGGTCTTGCTATCAAATTTCACTTTGAGCTCTTCAATAGTTTTTGTTTTTTTAGCTTGCTCTTCATCGACAAGCTTCCTCGGGCGTCCACGTGCTCTCCGCTTTTTTGGGGAGCTCGGGGTGTCGGGATCCTTTGGGGAGCTCGACATGTCTGATATCTTGCACTCAACAGTACCGGTAATTTCTTGGACATCGTCTTGTGAATCCATAGGTTGCGATGCAACGTGGGCTTCATACGTCTCCGCCTGTACAGCCGACATCAGTGCATTCGGTAGCGTCATGACACATGTGAATAAAATAAAATATCCGTGCTTTTTCGCTAACCGTTATGGGGTACTTGTATGTTTCCATGCGAAGACTGTTGCAATCTGAACGCAGCAAGCTTGAAACTATTTTCCAGCTAAATATATCTATTTGTGACTACATTTGATAAGCGACACATATGTCAGCACAGCGTTCAGTCATAAGATATTCTACAAGAAAATATAGTGTTTGACTCACCTGCTCCACTTTGTCGGTAAATACTTCACCGTTCCATGTCAACATGTACTTCAGTGTGAAAAACGCACATGAATGCCCGTAGTGTTTAGTTTAGGTTTTAGTAAACGTGAACGTGTCAGAAAGGAATAATTTAGGAGGTCGTACGTACCCGTCATTCTGTTGCGGTATGTCGTCATAGCGTACTACTTCCTAGTCGGTAAATTTGATGGGCTTAGCTGGTGTTACCAAGCCATCCTTCACCGCTTCGTCGATGCAGGCCTGAATCGCCTCTACCTAGCATAATACGAGTATTACGAAGGGTTACGGTGATTTGGGAGTTCATGTGCCATGCGACAGTAAAGACGCAGCAAGATAAAGCTTACAAGAGCAGTTTCCTTGGAATCGTCAAATTGATTTTTCAAGGAGTTTAGGATTTTATCTATTCTTTGTCGAAATTGAACACCATTGCCATCCAGTGGTTATCATGCACATTCAACGGGATGTGGACATGCCGTAAAGTCAAAGAGGACTCATTCCACCGAATAATGTAGATAAGGTAACAATTATGGTTCGGGGGACCACTGAAATATTTCATCTACACTATCTATTACGATATATGAAAGTGAGGAAAATGGGTACCTTCCGGCGTCCTTCAAATTTATTTGCAACACGCTGAACCCACGAGCTTCAACGGCCCTTTGGAATAACCCCTTTTGTTTGTAGAAGCTTTCTGGTTTCATTGGGGGATATGACTGAGGTAGTATCAGTCTCAACTCCGCTGATGTGAGCATACGCCATAATAACCTGCCAAATTTGTAATCATATAATTATGTGCCAACAGTTCAAATAGTTGATGTACAATGGAGTACAAGGGGCTTACATCACCACAGATGTATTTTTAATCATAAATTGGCTTCAGTTGTTCCGCTCTTAGGGGTATGTCTCCGATTTGAACGACTTCAACAGGGTCGTGTGTTCCTCGGATGAAAATGGCTGCCTCTTTGTCCTCAGTGGTGAGCACGTAATCATTATCAAACAGAGGCTTCAACCGTGTGATTCGAGGATCGTCCTTGTTTGGCAGGACGTGTCTGGCACTTGGTGTTGGAGTCGAAGTACGTGGCGTGAATGCGTCGGACTTAGGAGTCGCCATGAAGGGATCACTGCACACATTGACTTGTTCCTACAACAACAAAAATAGTCAATTATAATTAGTTTGGTAATACTACTTATGTGGTGGGCCATAGTTATTACCTCGACGCCTGCTTTCTGTGACTCGGATTGTTGGATGACTTTAGTTTGCTTTTTTAATTCCTGTAACAATTATAACAATAATGGATATGGAGGAACATATTCATAACAAGAAAAAATGCACAACATGACATACCTTCAGTTCCCTCCTTAAGTCCTTAATTTCGTCCTCGAGCAGCAAGGGCCTAGGATTACTGCCAGATTTACTCTTAATGTCGATTAACTCTTCGCCCAGGATGAGGAATTTCGCGTCAAATCTATGCTGAAATTTCATTAACTGTTTGCCTATCTTGTTTTCTTGCTCAGCACAACGTGCATTCAGGGCTGCAACTATCATTTCCACTTGTGCAAACGAAATAACACCCCATTAAGAACAAAGCAAAATGAATGAGTTTCGATGCGACCTTTTACTGATCTTGGAAAATGAAAATTGTCTTTGTTGGGCTTACTTGGTGGCTACTCATATTTTGACCTTGTGATTGTGCTCGAGCTGAATCACCTTCATCCACACGTACAAATTTTTTGCTTCCTGGATCCTTTCTATTGTTGGCCTCTGCTTGTCGAGCACAAATTTCCATCACAACCTTTGAATCAGGTACAATGAATCAGTAGTAGCAAATAAATAACCGGATATATACATGGGTCAAATCTAGAAACACACCAGTCCTTTATGAAGACCTCCTGATGTGTAAGCTTCTGCTCTTATTACGCACGTGCATTCGTCCCATCGTGCGACCAATGGTGGGGGTATAGGACTATACATCAATTTGCCGGAACGCAGGTGCTCCCATTACCAAATCTTCACAATAAATTACTTCGTCAATATAGAGAGATATAGAAAAGAAAAACAAGTGTAGAATGTTAACTAGTGATGTTGCACTAACCTGAAGCAGAGGTAGATTTCCCTGTAGAGATACTTGATCAAGAGAGTTAAATTTATGTATGGACCTAAACAAGTGTTTCATTGTGAAAAATCCCAGTTCAATCTCCGAAGGCTTTTAATATCCGCAATAAGTTTAAGATATTTCGCGTCGACATAACATTCTGCTGTTGGTGCTAAAACTGTGCCAATAGCGAATAGAATGAACCGCGCCAGGAAATCATTGTCCGGAGTTTTGGAACTTAAGATCACTGTCTCAAGGTCAGCCAGATCAATGCTCCCATTGTTTTGAAATGTGTTAAACAAATTTGGATCAATATCCTCCCCTTCTATCGCAAGGCCAAATATATGGTGCACGTCTTCTGCGGTGATAGGAATGGGTGTTTTACCTATGGTAATGGACGATGTCTCACTATTGAAGCTCTTTGCTAGTCTTATCAACATAATGTGCCGCAGTTTAAATTCATGAATCATGTTTAGACACCCAAGACCGGTATCGCTTATGATTTTCTCTATGTGTTTTGCTGACAACAATTTCATGACTTTGGCGAGCCTTGACGGTGAGCACACTAACTTCATATGGTCGTGCTTCGAAAAGATTTCCTGCAAAAGTGGCAATAGATTTTATCGAGTATGAAAGAAGTGTCTGCAAGTACAGTTTTCAAATGAAATGTCAACTACGTACCTCATCGGTCATTTCGGAGATGTGTTTTTCTCCATTAGCAGCACTTTAACAGTAGTTTCCATTTTACCGGCACCTATGGAACAGACGCAAAACCGGTTCAATTTATTTGACCTTCACGTTGAGAAATGTGTAACAAAAATAAAATCTTATACGCAGGCACGGATGTGTTTATTAGATAATATGAACTACATGTAACTTTAAGCACACTACAAATTTTGGTCATGCATAACATTGGCACAGTTCAACTAGGGTTTTGGGATTGCATAAGCATACGACGTGTTATTTCATGAAAGAGATAACCTTGTTGTGGTATTACTTCTTCTGACGTTCGTGTAGTGTGCCAAGATTGATTACAAGATAGTTATTAATGAGAGCTATGATCATGTAATCTTGACGGCTGGAATAACTTGTGGGAAACCTATTAGGGCTTTACTAGTAGACATGCGTGTCTGAGAAAGATTAAAAAGAGCTATGATCACGTAACCTTCTGTCATCGACGGTGGCGGCCCAATGCTCCACGCAGATAGTGCGTCCCACACTAGATGTGGATGTGTGGCGCTCGACGGCAGCAACAGGAGCAGTGGCGCGTTGACGCGCGTAGGAGGCGGCGACAACACCACTACCGTCCGACCCCTCAGGCGACGTTCCCAGTGGGCGGTGGGCGGCGGGCGGCGGCTACAATCTGATCTTGCAGTGGTCGTGGGAGGTGGTACGGGACCTGGATGTTGCGGGTGGTTACGAGGGAGGAGCTGTAATCATGGGATTTCGGGAGATCTGGGCGGCATGAGTTATGGGAGGTTGAAACATTAGCATGTAATTGGCCAAAACAAATGTAATGTTCCGAAGAAAAAACAAATGGGCCGTCGAGAAAGGAATGCATTTTTTAAGTGGTAAAGGATGTTGTTTGTTCTAAAAATGCCCGAAAATTGGCCGTACGTGACAAAACTTGCAACTTTGCTGAAAATGGTTGAAATTTGAACGTACCCCAATAATTACCATGGCTTGCAACCCTGCAAAGTTGGGTTGATTTCAGGTAGGTCAACAAACCAGCATGTGATTTCGTAGGGTGCCAGTCAAGGCCGCAAGGGCGTGTTTGGGGGCACCCCCGTGTTTAGTAGATCATCTACAATACAAAATGATTTCTACTATTTCCCATGGAATCCCATGACCAAAACAAGCTGCCATGCGAAATGCTTCTCAGTTTAGACTAAGATTACACATGAAAAAACTTGCAAACTTAGATGAAAATGGTTCAAACTTGGCATATGTATCCCTAACATGGCCATGGATTGTAACCCTACAAACTTGGCAGTCATTTAATATAGGTTAATAAACCAACATGTGCTTTCGGAGGGTACAAGGATAGCCTGGGAGGGCCCGTCTCAGGCCACCTCCTTCAATACACCATCTACATAGGATTCCAAGTTATTTTGATGCCATCCCATGAACCAAATCAAGCATGCATGCACAGTGCATTCAAGGTTACACATGATTTTCATGATTTTTTCATTTCCTCCCAGACGGTCTACCCCCCAGACAACCATCGAAAGTGGTAGCACATGATGCCTTCAAGCTTCTTTGCCTAAGGGTGGACCTATTTGACACCATACTAAGTGCGAACATTGGTTCAAATTGGATTCCATCCATGGAGTCGATGCGGTACACGCACTACCTCCGTCGAGAACCTTCGTGCTACACTGTCGAATGTACATACCAAGTAGATCATGCTTCATGTGGAATGAACCCAACTTATGACATGCAATGGAAAATGTTACATTACAGGCTTCCAGGACAACATTAAAATGAGTTTCAGCAAAATTTGCAAGTTTTCGCAATTGCGGCCACTTTTCGGGCATTTATGACCGAAAAATGGAAGAAAATGGAAAATCTAGTAGAAACTTACAACCATTGTGCATGCATGCTTCATTTGGTCATGCGAGGCCATGAAATATATTTGACAAAATATGAAGATGGTGTGAACATGGAGGTTCCGCGACACAAGCCCTTTCGGCCGAGCCTGACGCCCTTTGAGAGCAGATGCTATAGTACTATCCTGACCTGTATGAAATCAACCCAACTTTTTGGGGTGAGTATTGAAGTCCATGTTAGGCCTCCATGACATGTTTGAACCATTTTTTTGTAAAGTTTGCAATATGATTCACGTGTGGCCAGTTTTCGAGTATTTTCGGCCAAAAAATTACTGTACATGCTAAATTTTGTGTAAAGTGAATAGCATTTTTGCATGCTTGCTTGATTTTTTCATGAGATGCACTTTAAAAGCTTGGGGGAATTTCACAAATTTCATGTTGTACTTGCTTCACAAAGTGGACAGTGCAGTTCGAAGGTTCTAGACGGGAGCAGTTGATGTGCCCGAGCTTTCATAGGACATGGAATCCGGTGTAGGCCAATGATCCAACTAGGCTTGGTGTGTCAACTAGGTCCACCATAAGACAAACTAAGTGTAATGCATCATGTGCCCCCTACTTTCGATGTGCGGCTACGGGGGTAGACCATGCAGGCGATGTTTCTTTTTCGCTTCAAAATTGCAGAAGGATTATAAATGTTGGCCAAATTAAAAACCATTGTGAATGCATTATTGATTTTCTCATGGGAGATCATGAAATAAAGTTGGCATCATTTGTGAATATTGTAAACATGGAGGTGCTCCAATGCGCGCCCTTCCTTTGGGCTAATAAAGAAGACATATGCTGGTTTGTTGGCCTTTCTTAGATCAACACAAAATTTTTGGGGTAACAACTCATGGTCATGTTAGTCCTCCATGCCAAGTTTGAAGTATTCTTATTAAAGTTTGCAACTAATGTCACGTGGGGCCAATTTTCGGGCATTTTCGATATAAACAAATCCCAATACGTGGAGAAGTTGTCGAAACTGAGAACCATATTTGCATGTTTGCTTGATTTGCTCATGGGAGGGCATGAAAAAAAGTTGGAATCACTTGTATGTGGTGTTAACATGGAGGTCCTCCCAGACTCGCCCTTCCGGGCTAGCTGGCGCCCTCTGAAAATTCTCAATGGTTTGTTCACATATCTTAAGTCAACCGAACTTTTTTGCGGTGACAATTCATGGCCATTGTACGCCTCCATGGCTAGTTTGAACCATTTTCGGCAATGATTGCAAGTGTTGTCACGTGCGGCCACATTCGGGCATTTTCGTCCGAAAATGAAAAATTTCGCTAAACTAAAAACCATTTTGCATGCTTGCTTGCATTGGTCATGGCATGTATAGTTGTGAAACTTATTTGGAAAATGGACAAGGCCAATTTTGGACTTATATATCGTTCATACTTGTTTCGAACCAAAAACCTAGTTCACCCTTATGAAATGTATTTTTTAGCACAGCATAATGTTTTTTTAATCTTGATGATATATGTTAAAAGATCCCATAACTCACGCACGCCACCTCTCCCGAAATCCCGTGATTGCACCGCCTTCCTCCTAACCACCAGTGGCATCGGGGCCTCCTATCACCGCCACGACTGCTCCAATATAAGATCGGAGACGCCGGGCATACGCGCCTTTCAAAATCTCTGGACGCCGCCGCCGCCATCGTCAGTTTAGGGGTTGGAAGTGACTGCTCTTTTCGCCCCCTCCTCCTCACGTCCCTCTCTCGAGCGAAAATGGTTAAGGAGATCAGCGCGGTATGTATTTGCACTATAGAATCTGTCAGATCTGAATTCAACTACTAGCACTAATGTTTAAGATTGTACGTACTAGTAATGAGATTGATCTCGATTCGCTGTGCGGCATTTGTTTGGACACCAAGGGTTTGTGCCCCGGTGTTTTGTACCGTCACACTGCGCACGGGATTTGCAAACAAGACAGTAAGATCCAGTCTGACATGTCCCGTAGCAAATATCATGAGAAATTTAGTACTCCGTCCGATCCAAAATTAATGTGTTAGATTCATGTAGATACGCATGTATCTAGCCATGTTTTCTGCATAGATACATCCGTATGTACAATGAATATTGTACTCGGACCCTTTGTATTCAGTCAGTTGTTTGTAATGTTTACTGCAAAAAGAGTTATATTGCATGTTGATTTCTTAGATGATAAAATGGTTTTGTGTACATGCATGTAAATTTAAATCTTCTATGGGGTTATATGATAATACTGCTAAGAAGTAGTGAACTATACTATGGTAGTCATCTATTCTTGGACAAATTCTTTAGATTAACAGACAGTTCATATATATTAACAATCGTACATATGCTACTCAGGTAATCCCCTGCTACGACTGATACAGTTTCACGCAGAAATTTGGAGTGCCCTTGGGAAAATATGGGAACTTTGAAGCAAGTTTCAGTACCAATGAGGGGTTTGAATTCCCATGTGAGATTACCAATGACAATAAGTTGGCATACATTTCAGGGGAGTCTTTGAAAGAATTTGTTAGAGTTTACACGCTACATGTGGGTCAGGAGATTACGTTCAGTACTGACAATTCAGAAGTACCAAGTAGCGTTGTGACAACTAGGAATTTGCCTATAATACATCCAAGAAAGATACTTTTTTGCTCCTGCAAGTTTTATTACTCTAACTTTATCATATACCATATATAATAAATTAAATTCTATGTGCTATAATATTGTAGCATACTACCAATTGTCCAATGAGAAAAGAGATATTATTGACAATGTCGCTGTAACTGAGGGGACAAGCTTAAACTGGAGAATGATGGAGTATGTCATACACCAAGTGATGGAACTTGACAAGTTAGTGGAGCGTCATGATGCTGGAAACTATGATCAAGGAAGAGTGTATGCATTCCTCCATACGTTGACATGGTCAGATTGCAACAAGAAGTTCTCGGTAACCATCTTTCTGTTCTGCTATTACTTTGTGTCATTTCAGTATGTTTTTAGCTTTGTTCCAAATTAATTGTTCCTCCTTTACTACATAGCAATAAGTTGACACGTGCTGATGTAACAAATATTGTTTTCAAACAGAAACTGCCCAATCGTGTTGTCCCCGAAGAAATGGAGGAATATGGTGCCATAACCATTGTTTGTCATCCACACAGTACCGTTTCAAGTACATACACCATTTCTGATATTGATGGTCGTGTCTGCGTCAACAAATGGAACGAGTTCATGAAAAAGGAAAAAATCTTGTTGTTAGGACAGAAGGTGCTGATGTTGCTGTACCTGGGAGATCATGGGATTTATCTGTTTGTTTCCCATGTTTCTGATGTGCCTCTCGAGTAGTTTTGGAAAAACGTAGTGTGCGAAAATAAATTAAGAGATTTTTAAGTCATTGTTGTAATGACGTACTTTATTTTTATTTCATGGTACTCTTGTGTTCGTGCACAACATACTGGGCAAGAATTTAAATCGTTGTTTACGTTTTTCCATTCGATTGCCTTCATTGCAACTCAGTTTATTCATTATTTTTTAGCAATTTTAACATGCTCTGTCTTACCCCTTATTTTCTCATAATAGTCAAGAAGGTAAGAAATAATCAAAACAACTATTTCATGCAATCACTGTGTAAGATTTATTTCTTACTCTTACCTGTCATGTTAAAAGAGGGTGGGGGTGTAAGAGGTATCATGTTAGAACACCTCTTCTTATTAAGCTGTTATTACATGTGACCATGATAATCACCTTGATACGATCACAAATATATTATTTCTTAACAATCAACATCACACACAACACCATTACACTAGCCGTCAACAGCTTCAGCATGAAAACAATTTGTCTCCCTAGTCCTAACATCATATAAGCTTGGTGCTTCGTAATGGTTTCCACATTGCACTGACTGTAATTTGTCCTGCCTCCAATGTTGCCACTCTTGGTACATGCATTCTTTTCCCACTGTTTTTTTGCGTGTTGTAGTTGTTCCGTTCTATCCTGTGCCGCGGCAATTGCATCAAGGGCATAAGCACCAAAAAGGACACTTGTACCAACAAGATGATCCATGTACTCTAGTTCCCAGCGCTAGAAATCACATGGATCCTATGAATCAACTGAACACAAATCAAACCAGCACTAACGAAACAGTAGAAAAAATTACTCATGCAGTAAATGTCAACCTAAAGTGTAAAGGGATTGTACATCGTGGTGCTTGCACTTGTAGAACACCCAACCATCGTGCTCTTCGGTACTGGAGAGATAGAATCTAACCGTTTCGCCACAGTCAGGGCAAGGGATCAGGGGCACATCAACTGATCGGCCCCTCAGCGCGCACCTAATCGAGCTCGACGACGACATGGTTGATTTGGTGTCAGGTGACTGCGGCAATGACAGACGGTGGTCGTAATCCTTTGGGTAAGAGAAGAACTAGGGACTCCTCCGCTGGGCTAACAAACCCTAACACCAGCACCAGAGCATCGTGCTCCCTCTAAATAGGCTAACTAACAAATCTTCCAACCGACTAACCCACCCTAAAATCACGGATGGACCATCCATGCGCATTACTTGTAAACATATCGTCAGATATCACGGGAGATATGTACCCTTCCATCGTACCGCATATCCCTCCCATCTTTTCTTTCCGCATATCGCTCCTTCCTTAACCGCCCAGAAAGTTTTGGTGTCCAAAGGTAGCCGTCGCCGGGTTAATCGCCATCGCTCTGCGGAAGCCCATGCCGACGGCGGAGTAAAAAGAAAAAGGTATCATCCTCCACGTCTCCTCCCATCTCTTGAAACGTTCATACTTTTTTCCGTTGATTGGACCAAAAAGGAGGTTGTGATGAGATTAGAGATGCCATATTTGTGTGCAAGATCTTTGGTATTTGTTCCTGGCGGATTATTTTTCGTCGAAGGTACTATTTTGGTGCAAGATTGTGTGTGCTTGTCTTTACTTGGATTAAAGGCCGTTATGAGATTTGATGTGATTGCAAGTTCACAGTAGTTCATAATACGATCTGGTTACGGAAATATTATGTTGGTGGAGCTAAATTTCTAGCCCTTTCTGCTATACTGGATTACTATGAATGATTTGCATAAGGTTGGAGTGAAGAATTTTATGCAACAGCTTTGTGATTGGTTTTTAGGGGATCCTGATCATACGATCTAGTTATGGATATTTTTTTGTCATTGGATTTTCTTTACAAGACCTTTAGGCTATGTTGCATTAGTAGGAATGATTTGGATGATGTTTGATTTAGCCACTTAGATGTGGCGTACAAAGACTTGTTCTCAATACTACAGTAAAGGAGGTGTTGTTGAAGGAGTTGCTGGATTATTTAGGACTGATTTGGATGAGGTTGTTCATACAAAATTGGGAATACGAATTTTAGGAGATTAGAGCTTTTGCTGGAAATTCATGACTCAGTTTGTCTCACACATACCATGCTATTCTATATTACGAGGTATTTAAATAGTCCTATGTTTTAGTGAGAATCGGTATATTTTGATAATCTGGATCTCATTAATCGCATTCTACTATCTAGTGTTGTAGGCACCATGGATTCACATGTGCATGGCAATAAGCGTGCGGAGTATGACAGGTTGTTGCGTGAAGCCCGCCGGGAGATCGACGCGGAGGTCCAACACGAACGTGATGAGATGGATAGGGCACTCAAACAAGAACGTGCGTATGTCGATAGGATGCTTAAGGATGAGCGTGCTAATATGTCTCAAAAGATTAAGCAAATTCGTGAAGAGATGGAAAAAAAAGTTAAAGCAGGACTGCGAGGTCATGGAAAAGAAATTCCAGCTGGCGTACAAGGAGATGCAGCTTAAATTGCAAAAGGACCGGAAGGTTGTCGACGGCCTTATACAGACAGAGCGTGTCAACATGGACGCGAATGTGTTGCAGGCACGTGCCAGTATGGACATTAGGCTGCAACAGGAGCGCAAGGACATGGACTATAAGGCTATGGTGGAGCAGGACATGATGAAAGGAAAGATGCTGGAAGACCGTGCGATGTTTCAATCCCACGTTCAATGCCACAACAGTCAAACGCAAGAACATGTCATCAGTACTCCCCCGTGAGTACCTTGCAACGATGCTATTCAGTCACGATCACGACCGATATTGTGTATGAATAGTTTTTTTGTGAGTAACTTTGTGTAAGCTATTCATATGCAGTCCAAGAAGCGTTACGCGACACAATATCCAAACACTAAAGGCCTAGTGATGTCGGTGTCACCCGTTGAATGCCATAGTTCTCCACTCGAAGAACATGTCTTCAACTCTCCCCCTGTAAGTACCTCGCACCCATGGTAAACATTCACATCCAACATTTTGTATGACCATATTAAATTCGTGTGTAACTCTATGTCGGCGATTCATACATAGGCTAAGCATCCTGTGACGGAACAATCCCGAATCCTCGCAGATGAAGTTTACATCCCATATAATAATGAGGTAACTTTGTCACGATGTTGCTACGCTCATCCAAAATTATTTACGGAACATTGGTGATTGCAATGTATTAAATTTGACGTGAGATACTCGTATGTAGGTGCTGGTAATGGAATTTTAAATTCATAGGGATTGTGAGCTTTCGCATGTCCCCATAGGATACTTTGATGAAAGACCCATTGAGATGAGATTGTTTGAACCCGGCGTATTGGACTATGATTTTCTCATGAAAGAAGTGGATGGATATGGTTATAAAAAGGATTCAGATTTGTACCACTTCTTACCTGAGCATGCGTGCAACCTACGAGAAGGAATGTTCCTGAATACAGGACCAAGTGATTTTGCAAAGATGATTTCCCGTCTGAACGGCAACAAGACATGTCATTTGTATTTGGTGTATAATCGTCCACCGAAAGATGATTATGAGTGGTGGTCGGACATGGATTCAGAGGTTCCTATTCTTCATGTTACATCGATTTTACGGCTTCATCATCCTTATGATTATCCTAATACGTTCGTACGATTTTTGACAGGAACTGCGCATCCAAGACTTGCAGCATGAGGATGCTCTGGCTAGAGAGCTTAAGGCAAAGGAACAACTGGACTCCTTAGGTTACATTGATGTACCGTGTAAAAATATGGGAGAAGCTGGGTCGTCGCCAATCCTGACGCAAACTCCAACGACCAATACGAAGAAGTCACTGGATTTTGGCACCGGAGACGAGCTTATGTACGAGGGCTAATGTTATTTGAAATGTTTTAAGCTGGAGACAACATTTTTTGGTTTTTTTATGAATGTTTGCAGTTATGGAACAATTCATTCACGATGGAGGTCTTGTAACAACATTTTTGCTAGAATGTGATTTCCATTTCCAACGCGACATGCATGTGTTTATACCCAACTGTACACTCCGTCCATTTCTAAATATATGTCTTTTAAAATATTTCAGTATGAACTACATACGGATGTATATAGACGTATTTTAGAGTGTAGATTCACTCATTTTGCTCCGTACGTATTTCATATTGAAATCTCAAAAAAGACTTATATTTACGAACGGAGGGAGTAGTTGTTAGTGAGCAGGCCTTTTGTGGAAAAATAAATCTGTAGTCGCTTCAGAACATTTATGTACATTCATGCTACGTGGCCGTCGATCTGTCCGCACATGTGCTAGCGATGTTTGTGTACACGGTAGAAGACACCGCGACAGGTGCTGCAGGATCATGTACAACTACGACTGGAATTTTTTTGCTGCAAAACAGTGCAGGAAATAAACCAAATGGACATTTTATGTGGCACAACGTGACAAAAGTGCTGGCGAATCATCCTTGCGATCCGCGGAGTCAGACATGACGAGATCTGCTCCGGGATAGGTGCGGTGTCAGGGCGCATCGAAGCGTAGGCGGATCCCGGAGACAGGCCGACCGAATTAATCGGTGCGTGCCCCGTACATGTACGCCTGTCGGGCCCAGTTCGATAATCCCGCGCGATCCGCCTGCTGTGGAGTCCGTTCGTGCATGCGTGATCATCTGTATTCATCCTGTATATTCTTCAATTGGAGAGCATGGATGACTGATGTATTTTTTCCGGATTTATATAAAATGCAAAAAAGAGAATTTGAAATAAGATGTAATATATATTTTTAATAGTGTTATATTATCCTACTTATTAGAATTTTGAAAATGTCACTTATTTATAAGAAAAGAAAATATAAATATTTAAAAAGATGTGTTTGATAAAAATACCTTTTGAATTTTTTGTATGTTATTTTTCGAGGCGTCATGTAATTTTTATGTTATTTTTTGAGTGGTCTGGTAATTTTTATGTAAACAAAAAGAAAAGGAAAAAAATAAACAAAAGGAAAAGCATGGGTCAGCCTAGACATCTAGACCCACGCGTGGTCCAGCACGCGGGATAGGCTGGCCTGTGAAAGCCCATCTAATATGGCCCACCGCATGGGCGCACCAGGGCAGAGCAGACGGTGGTGGGAGTTTAGTCCCACCTCGCCGAGCGAGAGGGAGACGCACCAGCTTATATACCCGGCTGTGCCTCCCCACTTAAGCTCCTCTCATATGCAGGCAGTACTTTGCCTAATCATCATGCTCTCTGCCTCGTTGGGCCTACCAGCCGAAGAGTAATCTGCACCACGGGCCAGCATCCTGTACCATAAACTATTGGGTTCCTAGTCGTATACAGACCGTGGTGTATGAAATCTCCTGCCTCTGGTAGGTGGGCATTTTTTTGCATATTGAAATTAGTTTTGATCTTCTTCATATCACCAACAAAATTTTACACATGCTCACTCACTTACATGTAATACACATTTGTTTTGCATATATGTCTGTTGAAATGTACTGCTAGTAAGGGTGGTTTTTTTCATCTGTCACATGTTTTTCATCCCAAATCAATTGCTACTATTTTTAATCTGTCACATGTTTTTGAACCCAAATCAATTGGTACTATGTTTCATCTGTCACATGTTACTTCATTCCAAATGAATTACTACTATTTTGTTATAAAGTACACTTGGAAACCTAGAGGGCAGTATAGACCGATGTTTTGATCAGTCAGTCTAGAGGGCAGTATAAATTCAAAAACATTCAAAAAAATTATAAAACCTGGGAACCTAGCTTTGTTTGTGCAAGATATCATGTGTGCAAAAATTGAGGTGATTTGGAGGTGGTCGAAGAAATCATCGCATTCCGGAGCACCATTTGACTTAAGCCAGTTTTTGAACAAAGGTGATTTTTACCACCACCTCCAAATCACCAAAAATTTCTTTTACAGGGTGACCTACATTGTGCCAACATGGCTATGAAAGAAAATTTGGAAAACATATATTTTACAATGCCCCCTTGAGGTATAGACTGATATTTTGACCAGCCAGTCTAGAGGGCAGTATAAATAGAAAACAATTCAAAAAATATAAAACCTTGGAAACCTAGCTTTGTTTGTGCAATAGATCATGTGTGCCAAAATTGAGGTGATTTGGAGGTGGTCGAAAAAATCAACGCATTCCGGAGGGACCATTTGGTCGAACTTAAGCCAGTTTTTGAACAAAGGTGATTTTTTCCACCACCTCCAAATCACCCAAATTTTCTTTTACACGGTGACCTACATGTGCCAAATATGTGTATGAAAGAAAATTTGGAAAAAATATATTTTACAATGCCCCCTTGAGGTATAGACCGATGTTTTGATCAGTCAGTCTAGAGGGCAGTATAAATTCAAAAAAATATAAAACCTTGGAAACCTAGCTTTGTTTGTGCAAGAGATCATGTGTCCCAAAATTGAGGTGATTTCGAGGTGCTCGAAAAAATCATGGCATTCCGAGGGACCATTTGGTCTAACTTAAGCCAGTTTTTTAACAAAGGTAATTTTTTCCACCACCTCCAAAACAACCAAATTTTCTTTTACACGGTAACCCACATGTGCCAAACATGGCTATCAAAGAAAATTTGGACAATATATATTTTACAATGCCCCCTAGAGGTATAGACTGATGTTTTGATCAGTCAGTCTAGTGGGAAGTATAAATTGAAAAAAATTCAAAAAAATATAAAACCTTGGAAACCTAGCTTAGTTTGTGCAAGAGCTCATGTGTGCCAGAATTTGGGTGATTTGGAGGTGGTCGAAAAAATCACCGCATTCCGGAGAGACTATTTGGTCTAACTTAAGCCAGTTTTTGAACAAAGGTGCCTTTTTCCACCACCTCCAAATCACCCACATTTTATTTTACACGGTGCCCACATGTGCCAAACATGTCTATGATAGAAAATTTGGAAAACATATATATATTACAATGCCCCCTTGAGGTATAGACCGATATTTTGATCAGACGGTCTAGAGGGCAGTATAAATTATAAAAAAATATAAAACCTAGGAAACCTAGCTTTGTTTGTGCAAGAGATCATGTGTGCAAAAATTGAGGTGATGTGGAGGTGGTCGAAGAAATCACCGCATTCCGGAGGCACCATTTGACTTAAGCCAGTTTTTGAACAAAGGTGATTTTTTCCACCACCTCCAAATCACCCAAATTTTCTTTTACAGGGTGACCTACATTGTGCCAAACATGGCTATGAAAGAAAATTTGGAAAACATATATTTTACAATGCCCCCCTTGAGGTATAGACCGATATTTTGACCAGCCAGTCTAGAGGGCAGTATAAATAGAAAACAATTCAAAAAATATAAAACCTTGGAAACCTAGCTTTGTCTATGCAAGAGATCATGTGTGCCAAAATTTGGGTGATTTGGAAGTGGTCGAAAAAATCACCACATTCCGGAGGGACCATTTGGTCTAACTTAAGCCAGTTTTTGAACAAAGGTGATTTTTTCCACCACCTCCAAATCACCCACATTTTCTTTTACATGGTGACCCACATGTGCCAAACATTTCTATGAAAGAAAATTTGGAAAATATATATATTACAATGCCCCCTTGAGCTATAGACCGATATTTTGATCAGACAGTCTAGAGGGCAGTATAAATTCAAAAAAATTCAAAAAAATATAAAACCTTCGAAACCTAGGTTTGTTTGTGCAAGAGATCATGTGTGCCAAAATTTAGGTGTTTTGGAGGTGGTCAAAAAAATCACGGCATTCCGGAGGGACCATTTTGTCCAACTTAAGCCAGTTTTTGAACAAAAGTGATTTTTTCCACCACCTCCAAATCACTCACATTTTCTTTTACACGGTGACCCACATGTGCCAGACATGTCTATGAAAGGAAATTTTGAAAATATATATTTTACAATGCCCCCTTGAGGTATAGACCGATATTTTGATCAGTCAGTCTAGAGGGTAGTATAAATTCAAAACAAATCTAAAAAAATAAAACCTTGGAAACCTAGATTTGTTTGTGCAAGAGATCATGTGTGCCAAAATTTGGGTGATTTGTAGGTGGTCGAAAAAATCACCACATTCCAAAGGGACCATTTGGTCTTAACTTAAGCCAGTTTTTGAACAAAGGTGATTTTTTCCACCATCTCCAAAACACCCAAATTTCTTTTACATGGTGACCCACATGTGGCAAACATGGCTATCAAATAAAATTTGGAAAATATATATTTTACAATGCCCCCTAGAGGTATAGACCGATGTCTTGATAAGTCAGTGTAGAGGGCAGTATAAATTCAAAAAAATTCTAAAAAATATAAAACCTTGGAGGAGTTGAAAAAAATCACCTTTTCTCGTGCCCGTACTTAACATTTTTAGTCCCACCTCGCCCCCTGAGCAAGTCCTGCACCTGCTTAAATACCTTCATCTATTTGATTATTACAAGCGTTGGTCTTCCTTGCACTCTACGTGGAGGATATGTAGGATGAGTATGATTCATCATCTGTATTCATCCTGTATATTCTTCAATTGGAGAGCATGGATGACTAATGTATTTTTTGGAATTATCGGCTTTTATTTTGTTTTCGGGAGCGAAATATAATTCCTCCATTACATCTATTTCCAAAATTTATCATGCAACATAAACAAGCTACACGCTGGCCACGAAGAAACCATGATTCTTGAGGTTGCACTTCAAAAATTCACATATAAAATGCAAAAAAAAATCCCAAACTCATACTATTACAAGGGAGTGGCCAACCAAATAGCTGAGTCATACATTATGAGGAAGTCACTAACTGACGGAATGAAGTATTTTAGAGAAAAGGTCACACGATACTAGACATAGACAACAATGCACACGCCAACATCAGGTTGATCATGGACGTAGTTGCTGTTTGACCGTGCGCACAATGTTGTAGCTATCATAGTTCTGCTTTGAGATCCTACACATAAGGATATTATTAATGCCATCGAATATATTTGGACACATGAAAACATTAAATTACGGCATATTAGGTACCTCTGTCAATTTGGTGCACGTACGTCAATTGTGACCATCTGCCTCATGACAATAGCTACATCTACCATTTGTTCTTGTTTTCTTCATCTTTGCCTGTAGCCTTTTCTTCGGAGCACCTCGGCCTGGCACATGCATGGGATCCAGAACCTTTTCGAAACCTTCACCATCAAGGTTAGCTGATTGTGGCATCAACGGGCCAAACCTAATGTTGTTACCCTAAGCATTAGTTGATCCCTTGCTATCAGCTTGTTCACTTGTTGATCCCTTGCAAACATCTTGTCCTTCCAAAACCCTTTTTAGAGGCTGAAATGCCTCATCAGAGTGGCATGCCTTGAAACATGTTGTGCGACTGAAATTCCTTAGCTTACGGTACCTTTGTAGGGCTGCAGAGTATGCATACATCTCGCTCTTTTTGGTCGGTGCGAATGCACATTTTGCACTCATTTTCCATCTAGTGGGAACACAACACCTGGGCAGTGTTTCTTCTTATAAAATTCCCAATATGTAAAATATGTGGGAACATGGTGTGCCTGCGCATTCCAATTTGTGGCAAGAACAACTAATACTGCGAAGCAGACCTTCCTTCGACTCCGTGCGCACTTCGATCTTTTTATCCATTCTTTCCTTCTTAGACACAACGTATGTGGTAACTTCTGCTGCATCAAGTACCTCTCTGATCTCACATTTTTTAACAGCATCTATGCTCCATAAGACCAACTTAAACACAACAGGAGTGAAAACTTTCGCGGCATGTTTCTCAATAACTGAAACATTTTTCTCTGTGAACGGAACGAACTGCAAGGCCTTGACGTCTTGGAGAGCCTCGTTCAAGCGTCGCGACGCAAGGCAACGCTCATAGTGCTCTAGCATTTTAAACAATGTCATCTTAGCCTCAAGATGCGTATGTAGCACCGAGTTTAAACTCTCACTCCGCTGATTGCTGCTCAGTCCTAGGAAACAACGGCCCTCAAGATATGGAGCACACCACAGTTTTCTCATCTTATACATCTGATGCAGCCAGGAGTCCTCACTTGTTAATTTATTCCGTTGTAAGAAGTGTAACCATTTTCTCTCATCCTCTTCAATGGAAGATGTATCATATATGAAAGATCTGAATTCCTCCTTTACCGCGTCATCATGCAGATGGCGCACAATGTTCTGCTGAATGTGCCATATACAGAGCCTATGGTTTGAGTCAGGCCACACCACCCTGATTTCTCTCTGCATTGCAAGGTCCCCATCCATGATCACAGATATAGGATGCTTCTGTCCCATAGCATCAGAAAAGGTCCGCAACATCCACTCATATGCCTGGCTTGTTTCATATGAAATGATACCACATGCAAAAATAACGGTGTTGCGGTGGTGATTCAACCCGACAAACGGCACAAATGGCAGATTGTACTCATTGGTTCTGTATGTGCTATCAAAAACAATAACGTCTCCGAAAGCCTCGTAGTCAAGTCAGGATTGACTATCACACCAAAACAGTCCCTTCAAATGGCCAACTTCATCAACCAAGTACCTGAAGAAAAATCTGAATCTCGCTCTTGCCTCGCCACCATGTGATTGATCAAGGTTTGAGCATCCCCGGAAGAAATTGTGTCCTGCTTGTTAGCATGGCACAAATTGTAAATGTCCCTCATAATGCATCCAACCTCATCATATCCACCATATTGCATGCACATAATATCCATAATATGGTGTTTTTTTATCCCAGATTTTTCCATGTCTGCAATGTCCGCTTTCTGCTCATCGCTAATTCTTCTGTGTGAACGCAAAAGACACGACAGATCCCGTGGGGCTAGAGGATGGTTTTGTTCATCGATGAAATCCTTCACAAACCACTGACATGTTTCCTCTTGTCTTGCAATCACCAATTTAGCTTTACACCCTACACGAGTTATACTCAGTGGCCTCCTCTTTCTATCTTCCATCTTCCTCTTCATGTGCTTCTCTTCACAAACCCCTTCACCACTACACTTCCTTAAAATTATATGGCAGTTGGATCCATCCCACTCGACATAGCTTCTCCGGACACTAAAACCTTTCTCAAGACCATATTTGTTATAGAATGTATAACCTTCATCCTCACTATTAAACATCTTGTTGGCAATATGATAGTACTCCATCATTGACTCATGACTTACATCCGCCATGTCTTCCTGCATCACCATTCGGACGAATAAATATCTGAAAGGACAAACATAAATGCATGCAAAACCTAGTACGAAATCTTGCGTGGAATTTTAAACTTTGCTCCTTGTACATGTTATGGCAAGCGATCATAAACGTCCATAAACTGGGTCCCCCATAAACTAGTGAAGTGACCATGGATGATGAAAAATTCTAAATTGAATTGCATGCACTGGGGAAACCTAAATCAATGATGACTAAACAAATCTAAGTGGGAAGTGCAGGCTACGAAACAAAGTAAGTTTATGGCGATATCTCCCGCAGGCATTGATATCTCCTGCTGCATCAAGAAAAACTAGCCTACTTTCAGAACAAGCATTGATATCTCCCGGCGGCCTAACCGAGGGGCCAACCGCAGAGTATGGATCCATCTACGAGGAAGTTGGAGTTCCTGCCAAGAGTCACTTCCAACGGGCCAATCAAACAGGGAGGAGTTGAGATTCGGACGATTCATACCTTAGGATGCAAGCCCGGAAGCTATGTGATCGGCGGGGCGAGTTCCTATAGCGCCGCTGCCGTCGCCGCCGACACTGCCGCCGCAGATGTCGCGCCTTAATCTTCTTCCTGCCGCCGGGCATGACGTTTATCGTGAAGGGGACGAGGTGGAGGACGAGGACGACGCCGACGACGGTGTTGGTTCCTCTCGCCGGCTCGTCGGACAGAAGGAAGAGGATGAAACGAGGACTAGATCTAGACGTCGTGGACGTGATCGGTTCAAAACAGAATATTTTACCCTGGACCATTATGCCCTTCTCTAATTAAACTAATTAGGTTATTTCATTTTTAATCCCCCACCAGATCGGACGGCTAATAAAAATCGGAGGGGTAAGTACTCGAAAGTACTCCCAGTAGTGCCCCAATCACCGTAAAGGAGAGCTCTTCCTTATAAGATCAAAGAGCCAGTTGTATCTTATAGTCAATGTCATCTATAGTCAATTTAATAGCCAACATGTACTGCGTCCATACCAGTGTGATCCAAACGCTCTTACTCATGGAGGGAGTAGTAGTTAACTATATAGATGTACTTCTTTATTAATACATGGCCTTTTTTGTCATTAATATATGGCCCACATTACATTCTCACATAGTTTTTTGAAGCTCATGCTGCAGCTGGCTCTTAATCTACGGTCTATTTCTCTTCTCTCTCATTCAACTTAACAAAAAATATAATATTTAAACTCTTATAAGCATCTTACATCATCTTTTTTATATTTGCTCTGAGGTAGCGTAACCTAATAGTTAGTGCTATCGAGTCATGTGAGATCTCCAGCTGTGTGGTTGACTGACACAACAACAGAGGCTCCTTAATTGTGGTTGCACGCATTTCTGGCAGCACCAAAGAGAACAAATAAAAGAGGCAAAACGTGACCTCCAAATCTGCTAGTACATATGTAAGGGATTGTCTGATCGAGAGGAAAGAAATATGGAGATCGAGAGGTGGTGAGAACTAGATATCACCTTTGGATATAGCATTGCTTACTCGAAGTTGCTAATTAACTCCACCGGAAAAAATAGCGCGCTATAGCGTTTTGAGAATTGTCTCGCTAAATGAATCAATGTATAATGTCTCGTTAATAGCATGCTATAGCGTCATATAGCACTCTGTATTTTAAGGCCGGTGCTATTTTCGTGTTTGTGACGTCCACGGTCGCTAAATACTTATACAGGGAAGCAGACGGAGGGGCTGGAGCTCCTGTGCGATCCGCACGGATGTTTAATTAATCGCTTAATACTAGTACTACACTAGTTTACAGCTATGTATGTACTCTATGTTATTTCCGAAAAAGGGTTCCCCGCTTGGTTTGCTAAGCCTAACTAACAACTGAGTATTGCACCACTAATTTATGATTTATCCAGCTACCAGGGAACGTGCTGGCCTGTCGGTATCCGTTTACTTTGGTGGAATGGTGGCTTAAGCTATTTGCTTAGGCAATGCTAGGGGCTACATATATAATATAAGGAACTCTGCTATTCAAGAGGAAAGAATATACGGAGATCAAGGAGCTACACATATATAAGCAAACTATATATTACCACTCCTCGAGTTAGGCAAGTTTGGTCAAGAAAAAGAACATGTGGGTAAGGAAGTGTTGATAAGCTCTCCACAATTGTCACACTACAAGCATGGAGTTAGGACATCGAATTTCATGAGAACGTTGCTGAACAAATGTTGAAGCGTGGGGGTCGAATTTTGGGCGCAGCAGAAATAACCATTAGTAATAAGAAAAATCATCTAATACAACAAGGTGGCCAGAAAAGCTAGAAACATGCGACGTCGATAGATCACGGAGAATTATTTGAATGGGAGTAGTGGTACAAGTTTTGGAGGTAGGGAAAGTTAGGCTTGGCTGTTTTTCGAGCTGACCGAGCAAGCATATGAGGCCTGTTTATTGCATAATTGAATATAATCACGAGAGATACGAGAGAGAGAGCAGCAGTGCCGGGATGACCAAACTGCTTGTGCGAGGTGTCGGTGTTAACCGCGCTAGAGAGAGCCGCCGAGGTGTGCAGCAAATCACCATGCAAGGTGTAGAGCGGTCTCAGACTATTCGAGCGTATGAGAAACATCCTGCTGGCGGAATCCTTCACATCCGAGCCTAAAGGGCCAAACTATATGGTGCACCATTTGTTATTAGTGATTTTTCGGACACCAATAACATCTTTAAGTATGGATGGAGAGACTAAGATATCACTTAGACTAATAGAAAACAGTGGGAGAGTGGGGGAGCCGGGTGAAACTATAGGTAACCGATGGCCGTTTCCAATGGTAATGCTAGAAGAAACAAAGTCGCGAAGGAGAATGACAGATGAATTGGTTGCCGTGTCGCACTGGGTTTTGCCTTTTTTTCTCTCTCGGGCCTAATCTCCTCTCCTGGTCACCTAAAGGCCAAGCTACCGTGTCACGCTCAACTGCCAAAGCAAAACACTGCGGTGTCGCAAACTGTGTTGCAAAATCATGTTGGATACGGTCGACAGCGTCAGGGTCTCATATCTCGCCTCCAACTCTGTTCAACATCAACGTACGAAGCATATTGAGATTGATCTGTACTTCGTCCGTGATCAAGTGGCCCTCAGCGAAGCTCGCGTTCTTCATGTACCTTCGAGCTCACAATTTGCAAATGTGTTCACCAAAGGGCTACCATTGACGGTGTTTCATGAGTTTCGTTCCAGCCTCAACATCCTCCCAGACCACATTCTGCCTGAGAGGGCTGGGGTGTTACTGACCAAGCCGGCCTTGATCTGCCAGGGGGAGTTTGGCAAAGTGACTCAAATAGCCACGATGTTGGCGGGCCGGCAATAAAGGTCAACAGGAAGCAGCGGTACCTTGCCTTCTTCTACAGCAACTCCACTTCCTGCGCCGCCTCTATGATCATGCTGCTCCTGAACCAACTCCACTTCCTGAAGCCGCAGTGGCGCCGTTAACTGGAGAGGTTAACATCGTCGACTCACCATTGCATATCATGGTGATGTGCACAGTCGTTATGTTCGATTTGTTGGCTCTTCTGGTGGCCTACACTATCGGCTCCTCCAGGGACTAGATATCGTCCTTGTCTGTTGCCTCACTGGTCATAACCGTCCTTGCCTTCATTTTGATCACCGTGATGATAGTGCTTAATTTGATGTTCACGTCAAACTCTTTCCCAGATGGAGATGCGTCCGTCAGCAATTCCATGATGTAAATTTTTAACCGGGACTAATGGGGCTCCTGAGGCTCTAGCCTGACACCAGCCTGCCACCACCCCTTTAGTCACGGTTCGTATCACGAACCGGTACTAGAGGTTCAATACGAACCGGTACTAGAGGTTCAACACGAACCGGGACTAATGATTTCCGTTCCCCTAGCCGTTGCAACCCGGACTAATGTGGCTCACGTAAAGTAGTTTTTCTACTAGTGAAATGCTGTGTTTATTTTGAAGGAATCATATTTAAAATTGTTTTTTAGGGTCATATTTAAATTTGTTGCAAGGATCATATATATAATTGGTTCTCGTGTCCATGCGGTGCACAACCACATTCTAAGGAAACAAAGAAAATAAATAATTTGTGGCGTGGGCACTTTCTTGTGAGCACATCAACGACAGTAGATTGGAGACGAGGATTTTTTAAAATGTTTTCTTAGATGGTGGTCAGAGTCCGACCTATTTTTTAAAATGAAGGGTTATGCAAAGTGGCACTCCCGGTAGACTACTGTGTTTTTTTTTCCTTTTTTAGATGAAGGTGATAATTTTTTTCTGAGATGTTTTTTAGATAGGAGCGAGTACCACATGGTTTTTTAAATGGAAACGTGACGAAACTTCCTCTCAAGCAGCATCACAAGGTGGCACCCCAACTACTAGTACAATAGTAAAGACCACGAGTAGCAGGTCTTAGGCCTTTTTACAGGGACTCCTACTGCTTCATAAGCAAGTGAGTCTTTTGCATATGGTTGCCATTGCACATTCTGCATCAATCAACAAAAGAAACACGCTTGCATAGAGAAGAGATTGGCATCAAGTTGCCCTGAGGTGCTGGGGCCGGAGACGGAGCGGGTGCTGGAGCTAGAGACAGAGACGACGATGGAGTGGGCGCCAGTGTCAGTGTGGGGCCACAGGTGGGTGGGGGAGCAGAAGGAGGAACAGGAGCAGGACATGTGGGAGTCTATCCTGCGGAAGTATGTCCTGATGCTGGCTACCCTTGTAGCGACGGTGGCGTACGGCGTGGGATTCGACCCGCCGGGGGGTGTCTGGCATGAAAACGACGGTGCCGCCGGCCACCTTGCCGGTGAACCAATCGTCTGGAGCACCAACAAGCTCCGGTACCTGGTGTTCTTCTATTGCAACGCCTTCCCGTTGGCTTAGTCGTTCCTGGTCATTGTCCTCTTCCTGCTCCTCTCCATCGATCTGATCGAGTAGAACAAGAAGTTATGGATGAAGATCAGGCCGTTGCGTGTGCTCATGGTGCTTGATCTGATCAGCTTCATGGGTGCTTATGTTGCGGGGAGCTGCCGCAACATGCTCAGAACTGTCTACACTTTGGTCGATGGTTTCCATGACATGGTCAGGAAGGTGTGGGAGAAACCAGTGGCCGGGCATACCCTAATTCACAAATGGAATAAAAAAATGCGTGCTTTACACAAATTCCTTGGTGGTTGGGCTAGGCATACGGTGGGTATCCTAAAAAGGAGAAGCTTCATATTTCATCTATCATTGATGAATTAGAAGCTTAGGCAGAGGTTAGACCTCTATCTGAGCATGAAATCGATATCAAGAGTCATTCGAATGCACATATGGCTAGCATGCTGCACGAGGAGGAACTCAAATGGTACCAACACAGTAACTCTCAATTTATCCTGAAAGGTGATTCAAATTCTAAATATTTCCATGAAGTTGCCAATGGCAGACACTGGAAGAAAATTATTCATTCCCTACAACAGGATGAGGGCACGATTGAGGGGCATGAGCAACTTAAATCTTATATCACTAATTATTATAAATATTAGTTCGGAGCCTCGGAGGAAGGAAACTTCTCAATGGATGAGTCCCGTACAAATGACATCCCCCAAGTCTCTGATGAGGAAAATAGCCTTCTAACAGCCCCATACTCTGAGGAGGAAGTTAGAAAGGCGGATTTCCTAATGGAGCACAACAAAGCCTCGGGTCCGGATGGTTTCCCCTCTGGGAAGTCATCAAGCCGGATCTCCTACTTTTGTTTAGCGACCTACATGTTGGACATCTAGAAATGTTTCGTTTAAACTTCAGCGAGATTATTTTATTACCTAAGGTTAATGAGGCTAAAAGGATACAGCAATATAGACCTATTTGCCTCCTTAATGTTAGTTTTAAAATATTTATGAAGGTTGCGACTATTAGGCTAAATTCGGTTGCTGAACACATGGTTCGTCCTTTAGAGACTACTTCTATGCAAGGAAAAAACATCCTAGATGAAGTTGTTATCCTTCATGAAACAATCCATGAATTACATAGAAAAACGTTGAATATGGTGGTACTCAAAATAGACTTTGAAAAAGCTATGACAAAGTCAAATGGCCATTTCTTCAAAACTCTCAGAATGAAAGAATTTTCTGCGGAGTGGTGCGCTATGATCCATAGCTTCATTTCTGCACGTAGTGTTGTCATTAAGGTCAATGATGACGTTGGACACTATTTACAAACGAAGAAGGGATTGCGACAAGGTGACTTGTTATCGCCCATGCTATTCAATATAGTGTCGGATATGCTAGCGGTCATGATTGAGTGTGCCAAGGTTGATGGCCAAATTGATGCGGAAGTAAGTTATCTAGTTGATGGTGGTATCTCTATACTTCAATATGCCGACGATACGATTCTCTTCATGGATCAGGACCTCAAAAAAGCAAGAAATCTGAAATTAATTTTACCAGCATTCAAGCACTCTTTGGTCTGAAGATCAACTTTCATAAAAGTGAGTTGTTTTGCTTTGGCGAGGCTCAAGACGAGGCCCACCTATACACTGAACTGTTCGGATGTGGGTTGGGCCAGTTTTCAATCACATATTTGGGGATACCAATAGATTATCGGAGACTCACGAATGCTGAATGGAAACACGTCGAGGAGAGACTACAAAAAAGACTTATTACTTGGAAAGGTAAACTGCTATATCTGGGTGGAAGGTTGGTCCTCATAAACTTAGTATTAAGTAACATGGTACTATATATGATTTACTTTTTCCAGTTGCCGAAAGGAGTTTTACATAGATTGGATTATTTCCGATCAAGATTCTTTTGGCAAGGAGATACCGAGCGAAAGAAATATGAGTGTACCTACTGGGTGTAGTCCCCAAGGCTCCTGTCGACTGGAATCAGTCGGCAAGAGTCTTTGAAGTTTTGTTGACTTCCGTTGTGTTCACTTGGAGTCTAGCCGGAGCATAGTCGAGTGAACATGATCCAGTTGGGGCACGCTGGGTGCACCCACTGGGTGTAGTCCCCGAGGCTACTGTTGACTGGAACAGGCAGCGGTAGTCTTAGAACTTTTTTTAGCTCCATCGACGAGTCACTTTCCAGTGGGGGCACACTGAGTGCACCTACTGGGTGTAGTCCCCGAGACTGTCGTCGATTGCGGGCAACCGAGGGTAGTCTTTAGAACTGCCATTAGGCAATCGGGACGCCCAGCGACACTCGTGTGTTGATGAGGTAATAGGTAGAATTTTCCTCGTTACTGACTAGGAAGTCAGCCGAGTGTAACAGGTCATGTTGTGTTGTTGTCCTCTATCTTCCTCATTGCCGGCTAGCCGATTGAGGATTGATCAGAGGGTACATCAGGATCTGGTATTTATTGAGCTTGTTCTTCCTGGGGGGTATGACCGAGTGGGTGGCCCACTCGGTAGTCAGAGGGTACTTCAGGATCTGGTATTGATCGAGCTTGTTCCTTCCAGTGGTGCCTGCCCGGATGTTTGTGAGTTACTGCTGGTTTCTCTTTTGAGTCTTCCGATTGACTGTCTCTTGTATGTTGCAGAGGACCAGTGAGATGGGATCCCACTATGCCACGATGGAGAAGGAGGTGGCGTCTCTTCGACTCGATCTGGAGGCCGAGAGGCTCAAGAGCGCCCGACTGGAGCAAGAGAAGAAGACTCTAGGAGGTAAGATATTTTCTCCGACGGGTGGTTACATACTGCTTTTTCTTCTTTGATCCAAACCATTTGGCTCCGATAGATATTCGTAGTGAGAACGCCCGACTGGTAATGAGGCTCAGGACTTCTATTTCGTTAGAAACTATGAAGCAGGCTCTGGAGAACAAAGACAAGGACCTGGCAATGGCCCAGAAGGAAGCTAGGACGAAGACCAAACTTGCTGACGAGAAGTTGGATTCAGTCGGCAAGTTGGAGGATGAGATCAGGGACCTCAAGGCTGTCGTTGATGCCTTCGCCCAGGAGAGGCATACTCTGGAGGAGAAGGTCACCCAGTTGACTAACAAGAAAGATGCCTTGGAGAAGCACATTGAAGAGTTTTGTGAAGAGTTTAGCGTGAAGCTTCATGGTAAGTTTTTCCTTGGCCGAGTGAAATCCACATGCTGCTAAATCATCTTCAATTATTCGCTCATGGACCATCTTATTTCGACAAGAGCATTGCTACAACAACGAGCTGGAGTTGGAGCGGCTTGAGAGAGATGTGAACCCTGCTCGGTGTCTCGTTGCCGACAAGGAGGCCCTCACTATCCTTCGATTAGAGGACCGTTTGGAGAACGCATTGGGTTACATCACTCGGACAAGAGGTGCAGCGGGTAGGATTGATGAGGAGTTGCAGCCGGGTGAAGAAACTCTGAAGGACCTGAAGTCGATCATGACGCGGCTGAATGAAGTTCCTGCTTGGGTGATGGCTTGGAAGTAATCGCCACCCGGAGTGGTGCTGATGTGGCGTTGTCACTCGTCCGCGTTCATTGCAAGCACATGGACAAAGAGAAGCTGAAGAACCTCCGAGTGGTGAGCAAGAACAACCTCAAGTTTGAGGATTTCATGGAGACCTTTGCCGAAGCCACTACCCAAATCGCCGACGGGATCAACCTGGAGAACTTCGTGCACCTAGCTAGCCCTCCGCCTGAGGCTTAAAACATTTGATCGAATTTTCCCTGGGATGCCGGGTGGTTGATGTAATAAAATACTTCGCTGGGCCTTGGGCTTGTTTTATCTCGCAGACATTTAGATCGAATCTTTGGTTCGAAACCTTTCGAACTTCTATTTGCTTCTTGCTTTATTTGACTTTAGGCTAAAGCTGGATCGCGGCTAAGCCCCCGAGTTTGGAGCGGATCCTTACTCGGATTGTTTTTTAACTTAGGCGAAAGCTGGATCGTGGATAAGCCCCCGAGTGTGGAGCAGATCCTCACTCGGATTGTTTTTTAACTTAGGCAAAACATGGATCGCGGCTAAGCCCCCGAGTGTGGAGCAGGTCCTCACTCAGATTGTTTTTTAACTTAGGCGAAAGATGGATCGTGGCTATGCCCCGAGTGTGGAGCAGACAATCCTCACTCGGATTGTTTTTTAACTTAGGCGAAAGATGGATCGTTGCTATGCCCCGAGTGTGGAGCAGACAATCCTCACTCCGATTGTTTTTTAACTTAGGCGAAAGCTGGATCGTGGCTAAGCCCCCGGGTGTGGAGGAGATCTTCACTCAGATTGTTTTTTAACTTAGGAGAGCTGAATCGCGGCTAAGCCCCCAAATGTGGAGCAGATCCTCACTCAGATTGGTTTTTAACTTAGGAGAAAGCTGAATCGCGGCAAAGCCCCCGACTGTCGAGCAGATCCTCACTCGGATTGCTTTTTAACTTAGGCGAAAGCTAAATCGCGGCTAAACCCCCGAGTGTGGAGCAGATCCTCACTCAGATTGTTTTTTAACTTTGGCGAATGCTAAATTGCGGCTAAGCCCCCGAGTGTGGAGCAGATCCTCACTCGTCTTGTTTTTTAACTTAGGCGAATGTCCAAGACCCTGGGCAAGGTGGTGGTGGTCGACGAGCTCTCCCTGCGCAAGGAGGAGGAGGTCCGGGTCAAGGTGAAGTGCCTGGACTCCTCCAAGCTCAACGCCACGATTCGGGTCTTCTGCAACGACGACGGCTACGACCTCAAGATCTGCCCTGAGCCTCCGAACCACATCGGCCGTCCCCTTTTCACCGACGACAGCCACCAGGGGGACGGCCCAGCTGATGCCGACGAGTCCCACCACAGGCGGTCCCGCCACTCCCGCCTCGACGACCCTGAGGATGATGAGGACCTGTCGGAGCAATCCCGCTCCCCGTCTCGCGAGCCCATCAACCCTCCTTCGGGTCGCGGGGGCTCCGGGGCTGGGCGCACTCGGGTGTCGGCCGCTGACCTCGCAGTGGCTCTCCGTCTGGCCGCTCCCCCGGTTGCGCCCTCTCCTCCTTCGTCGGGGTCGGCCAGTGACATCTCCAGTGTGGGCCTGTTCGTCGTGCCGCGCTCATCACCGCGTTCTCCCTCCACCGACTCCGCTCTTCGCCCATCGCCGATGGACCCGAAGCCCCGTCCCCCCTTGGTCCGACCTCCCCGGTCCCCATGGGTGGCGACGGCGGTGCTTCCTTCGCCGCGCCTTGACCGACCCGCCCACCCGCGGGGGGTGTGCCCGGCAACTCCGTGGAGCCCCTCGCACCCCCCCCCCCCCCCGCCGGTGACGCCCGTCGTCCACCTCACCTCTCCAGGCTCTCCGACCAGGGTGGTGGCCATCGTCGCGACCACTCCGGGCTCTGCGCACCCTCCACTGACGGTGGCCTATCCTAGGCGGCCCCGCTCCACCTCGACGCCGGTGACTGCGTCCCGCCGCAGCGCCCGCCTCGATGCGGCTCACCCGGCGGACTCGTCGGCCCCGTCCATCGCCGAGCGTGCGGAGCTCCGGGCAGCAGCACGGAACCTTGAGCCAGGTGTGGATCCCGCCCTTCCCAGTTCTTCCAGCTGTTCCTTTTCCACGCTTGAGGCCGTCCCTCTTGGTCACCTCGCCAAGGTGCCCACTGACTCGGCCATCATCTTCAGGGGGGAAGTGGGTCCCCCCTTAGAGCAGATTGCGGCCATTAGGGCTCGTGAGATCCTTGATGGCAAGCTTGCCAAAACCCGGGCTCGCCTTCTTCGGCCGCCCGTGGAATCTGTCGCCACTCCCGCTGTTCGGGCCCCTCCGGTGCCGACGGGGTGATCTGTGGGCGCACTCGCTCACGCATAGCTGCTCTCCGCGCCCAAAGCGCATCTCGTGTCCTGGGGTCAAGCAGCCTCCCGATGGGGGTTTAGATGCGGGCCCTTTTTTGGAATATACGCGGCTTCGGCCATGATGGTCGACGTCGCCAACTCATCGAGTACATGCGTGATGAACACATTGACACGATTTCCATCCAAGAAACAATGCGCACAGAGTTCTCCCTCCACGAGCTCGACTGTCTTAGCTCCCACCTCTTTGCTTGGCATTGGCTCCCTTCTAGTGGGACCACTGGCCATTCTGGTATCATCCTTTTAGGGGTAAAGGATGCCACCTTTGAGGTGGGCGGCATGGACCAGGGAGAATTCTTCGTTAGTATGGAGATCTTCGAGCGTGCTCTCAACTTCAAATGGGAGGTCGTGATTGTTTATGGACCGGCGGATCACCGCCGCTCCCAGGCCTTCCTGGCGGAGCTGCACCTGAAGATCTCCAACTCCCTCCTCCCAGTAGTAGTGGGCGGAGACTTTAACCTCATCCGCTCCCCGGATGAGAAGAATAATGACCGGATTAACCTCCCCCGGATGCAGCTATTCAACGACTGGATCGCGGAGCTAGGTCTCCGTGAATTAGAACGGACAAGTGCCAGGTTCACCTGGACGAACCGTCAGGCTGACCCGACGCAATCCGTCATGGATCGCGTCCTACACTACTAGGAAAACGCTTATAGATAGAAGTTTACGAGTAGCGTTTGTTTATGACCCCACACTACTAGTAGTTAGTAGTAGCGCTGGCTAGAAAGAGCGCTACTGGTATCAGTTAGCAGCAGCGCTTGTCATCTAAACCAACGCTACTACTAAGTGTAAAACAGCACAATATCTGATCAATAAATATTAGCAGCGCTTGTCGCCCAACCAGTGCTACAGCTAGTGGGCTTAGCAGTAGCGCCGGCCCATTCCCCGCGCTGCTGTTAAGCCCACTACCTCCCCCCGCGCGCCCCCCGGCCTGGCCTCATCACTCTCACTCTCACTCCACACTCCTCCCTCGATCCCCCGCGCGCCGCCGTCGACCCCCGCACGCTACCGTCCCCCGCGCCGGCCCTCCTCCCTGCGTCGGCCGCCCTTGCCCGCGCCGGCCCTCCTCCCCGCTGGCCGCCCAGCTCCCCCGTGTCGGCCTCCTCCTCCGCCCGCCGCCCCGGCCCCCGCGCCGGCCCTCCTCCACCGAGAGGTACTCCTCCCTCCTTCCTCCTCCTCCCTCCCTAGTTATAGTTATTAGAGTAGTTATTTTCAATCCTATGTAGTTGAAAAAATGTAGGTTATTAGAATAATGTAGGTTATGATCGAACCCTAGCTAAGACAGATTAGGTATGAACCCTAGTTAATTCGTATGAACCCTAGGTTTTTAAATTTAGTTAGGTTTTAAAGTTAGGACAGAAATTTAGTTAGGTTTTTAATTAGATGTAGTTAATAGAATTTAGGTGTTTTAAGTGTATTTAAAAGAGTTTTAGGTGTTTTAGTTGTTTTAGGTGTAGTTAACAGAATTTTAGGTGTTTTAGTTGTTTTAGGTGTAGTTAACAGAATTCTAGGTGTTTTAGTTAAAGCAATTTTAGGTGTTTTAGTTGTTTTTAGTTAAAGCAATTGTTGTTTTTTTTAGTTAAAGCAATTTTTCCTGTTATATGCAAATTTGCAGTGGACATGTCATATTTTGAACATGTCAAATTTTGGACATGTCATATTTTTCCGAGTGGCCTATGTTTTGCCGAAATGTCGATTCGTTTACGTTCTGGCAAATTTCAGGCGCTCGATATGTCCTGTTTTTAGCAAAGGTCATGCCAAATTTTGCTTAGTGTTTATTAATTTTGTTTTCATCATTAAGCATTTTGTTCTCGATGTCGACGATGCCTATCCCACATCCTCGTCGTCGACTCGGCGGAGGACTCCTGGTTGAGCCGAGGGGCCATGTCCGGTACTGGGCTCCGCTGGGCTGGTACTGGGTTGTGCTACCTTCTGGTGAGCGCAGCTTAGTGAGGAGCCAGCCCGTCGTCGACCCGGAGCTTCTTTGGTGGCGGTCACGTGGGCCTGCATCGGTGGAGAGGCTTGAGTCCCCCGCGCAGGTGGTACAGCACCGTGTCACGGAGGAGACGCGCACGTCCAGCGCTACTTGGTTGCGTTGGCGAACGGCCGGTTCTCCAATACCTGGCAGATTCTTTGGGGATCTCACCGGAGCTATGATCCAGTGATGGTTCCTTCTCTTTGGGTGTCCACCGCGGCCCACTGAACCCAGAGGAGCTATTATTCGAGATGTATTAGTGATATTATATGATGATCTTTGCTACAAACAACTACATATGTATTCGATGATGGATTATTAATTACCTATTAGTTATTTGCTTATTGAATGCAAAAGATGAGCGCGGTTTGTGCTACAAACTACTATATATGTATTCATGATGGATTATATGATGATCTTTGCTACAAACTACTACAAACTACAAATTTTAGGTGTTTTAGTTGTTATATGATGATCTTTGCTACAAACTACTATATATGTATTCGATGATGGATTATTAATTACCTATTAGGAAATGTCTGACGATGAAAGGGAATTCGCTATGTGCGAGTACTGCGAAGATGAGCGCGGTCTGTGCGACAGGCCTCACCTGGTAGAAGGTCGGCGCTTCAGCATCAAGCTCCAAGAGACCTTCGATGTTGAAACGGTACGCAACGACGACAAGTGTTTTTTGTTATTTTTTGCACGACTTCTCTGCTTCTTCAACGTGTAATTTCCGTCTTTTACAATTCGACTAGCTTATCCCATGCCATGCAAGACGCTATGTCTTGGAGAAGATGGGTTTTGAAGATCATGAAAGAATGGAGACAAAGATAATTCAACTAAGGACCCATCATGGTTATGATTTTGCTGTAAATCTATACAATTCTGTGAACTCATCCAATTTTGGTTGCCTGAATTGGGAAGCCCTTTGCAAGGCGTATGATTTTCATGAGGGTATGCTTCTCACCTTCGATCTTGGTGATCATGACATCGACGAAAATGATATGACCATTTGGGTCCTTGTTGACACGCTTCCAGTTCTACCGCTGTGTGAGTTTCTTAAACATATTTACTAAGTAATTTATATTGTTTATTTCAAAATATTTGACAGCTTATTTCCATTTACAGCTTATTTTCATTCTTAAAAAATTTACGGAAAATGGTAGACAGAACCTACTACTACAATGATGAAGCACAATTAACTTATAAGGAGCAAGATGGTCTTATCGCATTGTTTACTAATCTTGAGAATTACAATAGCTATTATCAAACTCCTCCACATTATGGTCAATACGTGCCACTAGTGCACGTGTTGAACTACGGTAACATCAATGGAGATATCATGGTAAGATTTCTACTATTACGACATCCGTGCATCTTTTGCATAAATTCTTCTAAAACTAAACTATATTGCTAACTACAAAGTTATTACTATGTTTTTGAACAGAAAATCCCGATGGATTGTGTGTCTCATCTGATGTTGCCGACAGGTCGCGTTAATGTTATGAGCTTACGGCCACCACGGCCAGGTCAGCCGCAGTATCCACATCACTCCTGTCCATACCGGATTTCTATAAGCGAGGAAGCCATGATAATAAATGATGTCAAAAAATGTTTGAACCATCGTAGAGAGCTACATGGAAGCAACATTGTGCGTAGGCCAAGACTTGGAGACAGGATGATCTCCGTTCTTTATTATGGAAAGTCAATTTTCCTTAATGGAGAGTCAATGCTTATCTTGTTTTATGATATTTAACTAAGAGAGGGTAGAGTAGGTCCTATGAGAGGAGTAGGTCGTAGCTAGAATGTGTATTTATGTGCTACAATGTGTTAGAGTTGATGATGATGAGGAGGAGTTATGATTATGACTAGTGACCAACTTGTTATATGATGTCTCATTGACGAACATTGTTTGGTGGTGATGACAAGTGGTAATGAATATGCTATTTAAACAGACTAGTTCATGATGAGTTGTTATTGTATAAAAGATATATCTATTTAAACATGTACATCGCTAAAATGCTAAAAAAACATAAATGTTAGCAGTAGCGCTGGCTAAAAACGCGCTACTAGTACTTGAACTTACCAGTAGCGCTGGCCTAAAAACGCGCTACTGCTACAAAATAGCAGTTGCGCTGGTGCCCGCGCTACTGGTAGCACAAAAACCAGCGCTACTGGTAAGCTTTTCGCTAGTAGTGCTAGTTTCCCCAGAGTGGGAACTATGCTGTCCCCTGGCGTCACTCCGTGCGATTACCCGGATCGGGTCGGACCATGTCCCTCTCCTCCTCTCCACCGCTGACGAGCACCCCCCCCCCACCCCGCCGCGTTTTCGGTTTGAGCTCTTCTGGCTTAACCAGGCTGGCTTCCGGGAGGCTGTCGTTGCTCGATGGAACCTCCCTCGCTTTTCCCCTCACCGCGCCATGTCCGCAGTAGACTCGTGGCACTTCTGTGCCAAGCTCGCCCGCCAATTCATGAAGGGTTGGGGGGCCAACCTGGGCCGGGACCTTCGAGAGCGCAAAAAGGCCCTCCTACTAGCTATCCAAGCCCTGGATGCCCGCGCCGACACCTCCGGGATCTCCCCGGATGAATGGATGTTGCGATATGACCTTGAGGACCAGCTATCAACCACCTACTCGGATGAAGAGGCCTACTGGCGCCTGCGTGGTACCAAGCGGTGGGTGCTTCGGGGAGATGCCAACACCGCCTACTTCCAGGCAGTTGCGAACGGCCGGCGCCGCCGAAACTTCATCCACTGCTTGTGGGATGGAGACACGCCTCTCGTTCGCCCCTCGGCCATCCGTGCCCACGTAGATGGCTTCTATAAAGCTCTATTTACCCCCACCCCTTGGGGTGGGGCTAGTCTCGCCCTCGACATTTGGTCGGGTGACCACCTGGTCTCTATCGAGGCCAATGCGGCATTAGTGGCCCCCTTTACCGAGGATGAGGTCCTCGCGGCTATTAAGGGAATGAACTCCTCCTCGGCCCCGGGGCCGGATGGCCTACCCGTAAAGTTCTTCAAAACATTCTGGCAGACCATCAAGCCGGAGGTCATGGCCCTGTTTGAGGAATTTTACTCGGGCACCATGGATCTGGGGCGTCTTAACTATGGGATCGTTACCCTCATCCCCAAGGTCCCGGGCGCCTACGACATCCGCCAGTTCCGTCCCATCACAGTGATTAATGCGATATTCCGGATCCTGGCCAAAGGGTACACCAATAGGGTGACCCTGCTCGCAGACGCTATTACCCACCCGAACCAATCTGCCTTCATACAAGGCCGATTTATTCTGGATGGGGTGTTGGTATTCCACGAAGTCCTCCACGAAGTCCGGGTGAAACATCATCGGGCTGTCTTCCTGAAACTGGACTTCCACAAAGCGTACGACACGGTCCACTGGCCCTTCCTGCGGGAAGTGCTGCTCTGCAAAGGCTTTGACGACCGATGGGTGACTCGCGTCATGCAGCTTGTCTCCTGCGGCCGTACCGCTGTGAACATTAACGGTGACATTGGGCCCTACTTCCCCACCCTTTGTGGGGTCCGTCAGGGTGACCCGTTCCCACCGTTCCTGTTCAACATGGTGGTTCATGCCCTGGCCTCCATCCTTGACAAGGCCAAGGATGCCGGCCATATCCGCGACATCGTCCCCCATCTAGTCGGAGGGGGAGGGGTCTCCCTCCTTCAATATGCGGATGATACCATAATAATGGTGGAGGGCTCTGTTCAGGACATTGCTAACCTGAAGTTCCTCCTCCCGAGCTTCCAACAGATGTCGGGGCTAACCATTAACTTCAATAAGAGCGAAGTGATGGCCCTTGGGTACCCCCCGGAGGAAGCACAGGCTATAGCGGACCGACTGAATTGTCGGTTGGGTTCTTTCCCCACGACCTACCTGGGGATCCCCATTAGTGATTCGCGCCTCACCGTGGTGGACCTTCGCCCCACGGTGACCCGTATGCAACATCGTGTTGAGCCCTGGAAGGGCTGCTGGTTGTCGAAGGCTGATCGCGTGATCCTCATCAACTCCTCGCTTGCCAGCCTTCTATGGTTCCTCATGAGCTTCTATAGCCTCCATGAGACGCTTCATCAGGAAATCGCCAAGTACCAACCCAGATTCTTCTGGGCTGGCGAGGGGGATAAGCAGAAGTACCATATGGTGAGCTGGCCTCATATCTGCAAACCCAAGGACCAGGGCGGTCTGGGGATCTTGTCCTCCCGGTGCATGAACATTGCCCTCCTGACCCGTTGGCTCTGGCGCATAGCCAATGGCGACGGAGGCCTTTGGCTCACCATCATCCGAAACAAGTACCTTCGAGGACAGCCACTCGCATTCTGCCAGCGCTCTGGCAGCTCCCAGTTTTGGCAGGCTGTCATCCAGCTGCTACCTGTGCTTCGCATTGGTTCATCCATCTCGGTTGGTACTGGGTCCTCGACCCTGTTCTGGTTTGATAGGTGGATTGGCGACATCCCCCTGGCTGCGCGTTTTTCGGAGCTCTTCGCCATTGCAGTTGACCCTCGGGTCTCTGTCGAGACGGTCGTTATTGACTTGGGGCGCCTCGCTTTTCGCCGCCCCTTTGGCCCGGCGGAAGTGGCCGCGTGGGATGTCCTCCTCTAGGACATCGCCCTCCTCCCGATGAACGTCGCCGACTCCCCGGACGCCATCTCTTGGCGTCTGGAACCATCCAGCTGCTTCTCCACGAAATCTCTCTACGCGGCCATCGCCCCCTCGACGGCCCCTGAGCCCTTTAGCATGATTTGGGATATCCACTTGCCCCTGAAAATCAGGATCTTCCTATGGCAATGGATCCGCAGCCGCCTCCCGTCCGGCGTGGAGGTCCTTAAGCGTAATGGTACTGGGGATGGGATGTGCCCCCTGTGCGACACAGTGGAGGATGCTAACCACATCTTCTTCTCGTGCTACACGGCCCAGTTCCTGTGGTCCAGTTTCCGCGAGACGGTTGGGGGCCATTGGTGCAACACCAACTTCCCTGACCTGCTTGCGGAGATCCTCGCCTCCCCCCCCCCCCCCCTCGCTACCGCCATATTAGATGGCTTTGCGTTGGGGTCCTTGCATGGACGCTTTGGACCGTCCGCAACAAGCTTGTCATCCAGAAGGTGCCTCTTCGACGTGCTACTGACGCAATCTTTAAAATGTGTGGATACTTACAGCTTTGGCGGCCGCTTAGCCGCCCCCAGGATCGGGACGTCATCAACACTCTCCTCGCCGACCTTCGATCGATGGCCTTCCGCTTGGCGCCCCGCTCCCACCGCCGCCCCCAGAGCCCGACTAGATGCTCCGCTGCACCCGGCGTGTGCCTGCTTTTCTGTTTTTTCAGGGCTTGTTGAGCTGTGCCCTCAGCACTAACCCCTTGGACTATCTTGTGTGCTAGACCTTTGTGTGTGTGTGTTTGAACCTTGTTGGATGTTTGGCTTGGGCAGTTGCTTTATAAAGCGGGGCAAAAGCCTTTTTCGGTAAGGTTCCTACAATGTCATGGTCGTCGTTACATGTCTAGTGGTGCTGAAATGATCAGGATTCAGATATCTGTATCAGTTCTTCTATTGCTGGCCACTTTTGCAACATCCATATCACTTACCAAGCGGGGCTAGATCCGCCGGGTGGCGTTTGGCAAGAAAACGGTAAAGGTCACCTGGCCGGCGACCCGATCCTCTCAACGATGAATGCTAGTCGGTACAGGACCTTCTTGTTGCATTCGCGTTCTCCTTGGTCACCATCATGGGATTTCTGCTAAGGCTTCACGTCAGGATAAAATGGGTGCACGCATTGGTGATGCTGGAGTTGTTTGGCCTCATCGGTGCGTACGCTGCCGGGGCTTGTAGGGACGCAGGCACCTCCAATGCTGTCCTGGCCTTGGGTGGCGCCGTCCTGTCGTACGTGGTGATCCACGTTATCTTCTTCACAATGGAAAACAAAGACAGCATCCATTATTATGTTGAGGAAAAAAATTATGCTGCCATTGTTGAGCAAGTGGAGGCGGAGAGGAAGCTGGAGAAGAAGTTGGAGAAGAAGCGCAAGCTGCTTTACCTTTTGGCAACCTTGTCCACGGCCATGATTTACCAGGCCGGGTTGAACCCTCCGGGTGGCGTCTGGCTGCAGGATGGCAACGAGTCTGGTCATCAGGCAGGTGACCCGGTCCTCTTGTACAACCACCCACGCCGCTACAGGGCCTTCTTCTACTGCAACTCAGTAAGCTTCATGCTGTCTGTCACCACCATGATTCTGCTGGTAAGCCCGGCGCTGTACAGGCCAGCCATACAAAGCAATGCACTAACTCTTTGCACGGTAGCGGGCTTGTCTTGTCTGTTGGGTGCCTATGGTGCCGGAAGCACTCAACATCTGACAACATCCATTGCCATCGTCGTGCTAGTGGCTGTAGCCTTCTTGATTCTACTTGTAGTGCTCCTGATTTTCTTGGTGAGGTCTGATTGTACGACAGTAGGAGAAGACCTCATACTAAAAGATCGAGAGCGTGCAGAAGGGAAAGGTGAGCGTGCTCGGCTCAAACATCTGATGCTGCTAGGAATCCTGGTGGCGGGCGTCACGTTCCAGGCCGGCCTAGATCCGCCTGGCGGAGTTTGGCAGCAGAGCAACGAAGCAGGCAGCCCTGTCATGCTGAACACGAGGAGGCGGCAGTACCTTACCTTCCTCTACAGCAACTCCACTTCCTTTGCAGCATCCATCGTGGTCATTATGTTGCTGGTGCTGCAGTCGCTGACAACAGAAGGGTTGCCCATCCAGGTGATGCGCTTGGTCGTTCTGCTGGATTTTCTTGGTCTGCTAGTGGCCTACGCAGCCGGCTCCATCAGGGGCGGGAACTCATCTATGATCATTGCCTCACTGGCCATACCCATACTGACATATTGTGCGCTTATGGTGCTTGCCAGATTCGTGTTACCATTTTTCTTAGAGGAAAGATTCGTGTTACCATGTACACGGCAGCGCCAGGAAGCCCGGGAAGAAAGTCGGTCCGTTAGAGTAAACTAGAGCAGTGGCAACGTCTTATGACAAGTATTGATCCTGAAATGTTATCTCTTGTCAACATGTCCTTTATTTTTGCAGTCATCTTTCTTTGCACCCTATATGTACTATCACCCTTTTGTTTATTTCAATGACACAAAGCTCTCTCATCTTTACATTTTTGTATCTTCCTCGATGATCCATGTTCATAAGAGCATGGATAAATTATCTTCTCTTTCTCTCGATTTGTAGCATGTTCATTGCAGGCAAGTAATACACATGAGTCACAATTTTTTTAATGTTTGCTAGTATTTTATAAATGGGAGCCGCTGTGAACTTGTGATGCAGTACATCCACATATCTCCAACCTTGCTAAAAATCTCTACCATGGATACCAAATTCTGATGCAGGCCGAAATGCATGGCTGCCGTGTTGACAGGGATGTAGATTCCCATGACCTTGAGTATGATTCTGACTGTCTGTGAAGCAAACTACAGAAGGCCACTTATCACCTTCATCCAGATGTGTTGTTCCATTGAGCATGGGTTGTACCTGAAAATCATCAGACTGGGAATGTGGCAAAATACATTGGTCCGTTGAAACGTAGATTGAATTTGGTTGTGTAACTTTGTGGCGTGGCATATAATTAAATTGGTTCGACTTGTGGACCTAAGCTTTTATGATTCTCTTGTACTGCTCCTCATATTCTTTTCTTGGTGAGAGATACTCGTCTAACGATCTGAGGGCAATGCCCAAAACGGGGTGCTCATACTATATGATGAAGAACAAGCAAAGAAAGATCGACAGACCCAGCGCAAACATCTGATGCTGCCAGGAATCCCCGTGGCCGGTGTCACGTACCAGGCCGGCCTAGATCCACTAGGCGGAGTTTGACAGAGTAACGACGGGCACGACGCCGGTGGCCCTGTTATGCTGGACAACAGGGAGGCGTTGCTATATTTCCTTCTTCTACGGCAACTCCACTTCATTCATGGTGTCCGTGCCGTCCGTTGTTGTCAGACTGTTGCTGTTTCTACAGTTGCTCAAGAAAAAAGAAGGGTTGCATATCACGGCAATGCACATGGTCGTTCTGCTGGTTCTGCTTGCTTTGCTTGTGGCCTATGCTGCCGGCTGGCTCCACCAAGCGCGACTAGAAATGGCTTTGCATATTCTGACACTGACCACTATACCGTCTTCACCTCATCTTAATCAAGATATTTATCCACTTAATCAAAAATAATTTTGTTGTGTGGAGTAGTTAAGGGGGCAGAGTACTTCAAGCTAGTATGCATGATGTGGTGTCGTGTGGCTGCCGCGCGTTATTGGTGTGTGCCGACAAGTTGTAGTATGCATGCGAGTGTGTTGAGTCAGTTACATGCTTGCATGTGTTTTGGTGTTCGATTCAACACTTATTTGCGGTCGGCTCTTGTGACCTGATAATTTTATTTTGTCGACCCATGTATGTTTGTTGATTCCAAGGGGTACCAAGAGGTTGCATTGCGTAGATATGTTGAAGCTCCGCAATCAGCATAGTCACCAGACATGAGTGATGTATTGTTTGGTAGTATATGCAACATACCAAGAGTAAGATGGTGGGTGAGTGAGTGAGCTATTTTCAACAGTTGCATTACTGTGTGGCTGTGTCTCTTGCACTGCAGAGCACAATACAGCATTGTATATTTGTCCTCACCTCCGTATGATTGTGCTGGGAGCTCTCTGGTCTGGTTTGTCCATAGCTAGGATCGATTAGCTTAACTCATTTATTGATGGAACTGAGCAATCTTACTGCTATCAAGTGCTGTGCTTTGAGCAACCAGTCTGGTTGTATGCAACCAATTCAATCTTCTGCTTTCGAGTGCTGTGCTTTGATTAATCCATAGGAAAATTTCAAAGTCTGGGTCACCTTTAATTAATTAATTAATTATACTTGCACAATTGCATCGAGAGTTGAGCTCGATCGAGTTGGTTGAGATCTTCTGATCGGTTTCATTTCTTCTTCTTTCCCATATCTGTTTATTTCATACTGTTAAGCAAGACCTCAAAGCTTTGCTGAATATTTCGACTTTTTTCTACTTACAAATAAAAGTTTGCCACGCCGTCCATAACAAGTTCTATTCTGTTCTGGTGTTTACCCTTTTTTGTTTGGAAAAGAAGGATGTACCCCCGGCCTCTGCATCTGGACGATGCATGCAACCATATCATTAATTATTCACAAAGATCATACAGGGTAATACATCAATAAGCCTGAAGCCACCATCTTGGCAACGTTGTTGCTACTCTTATCCCCTTGACGAAGGTGTGCCGAATGTCCGGGCCTAATACCAAACAGACATCGCACCAAAGCCTAACATCTAAAGCCGGGTGTCCCATCCAAGTCTCTACCTGGATCGGGTCTCACACCGGTCTGGCACACTCCCAGTGAGCACCGCACGCTGCAAGGGCCGTCACCTCCATCTTCCATCGGTCCAATCGGAGATGGACTCGCGCAGGAGGAGGAAGCTGTCTGGCGTCATGGTGGTGTCGACGCCGAGTCTCCAGTGCGCCATGCCGCCGAGACCCACCGCCGACGACACGGTTGATGCCACACGGCTCCACCTACATGCCATCTCGCGTCTCCAAACTACCAGCAACTCCACCACCCTAAGCAGTCCCCGGCCGGCGCCTTCAGGATGGAACATGACACCAAAGTGCCATCCTCGCCCAAACAAAGGAACAGAGGCTTTCGCTTGCACTCATGGCAGAGGTGAGGGGCGTATGATCCACACCCAAGCCTTCAGGAAGGGAATCGGCGCCGAGAGCATCGACTTTGGTGCGGCCGCCATGCCGGCCTAGTGTTTCCCCCGGATCCATGCCCACCCGCCAGATCCATCCAGGCAGTATTGTCATCAATCGTAGTCGCTACCGTAGCCAGCACGAACCGGAGTAGATCGAGTCGGAGATGACGCCTCCCATGCAACTCTGGTCGGCCATCGAGGAACCGCCATAGCGCCGCCGCCTCCACGTCGCCCACGCAGCCATGGAAGGCCCCCCATCTGCACCCGCGGGTGCCGCCCGCCAGGCAGGCCGCACCGCGCGGCACCGATCGAGGCCGCCGCCCCGAGATCCCCGTGCTTCCCGAGGCACCGGCGGGCAGATCGACCACCGGACACCCTAGGAGGCGACTAGCAGGGGGATTCACGAGCGCGTCGCCCCCTGAGTCCTCGCCAGCGCGCCCAGCCGCCAACCACCGCCGAACGCCACCCGCGCCAGATCTGGCCGCTGCGGGGAGGAGAGGTCCCGCCGCTGCCGACGCCAACCGGGCTTTGCCCGGCGGCAGGCAGGAGAGGTGTGAGAGGGAGTCGCGGGCTTGGCGGCACTAGGGTTCCCCCCTGGGTCGCCGCGCGGGGGCGACCCAGGGGAGAGGAGGAGAGATATCAAAAAAACAAGTATATCCAATCTCCCCCCTGCAGACCATTAATCATCCCCCCTGTACATTCTGACGGTGCAGAGCACATATCTTACTAGAGGTGCCGTACATGAATGAATAATGCTAGCGGGATAATTACACCATACGGCGAGTTTCTATATGATATAACATCTGTTGCAGATGTGCGAGTTCTTGAGTAGATGACCGTCCCTTGCTCTCTTGTGTGATGAACTTATGAGACATTGAGATCTCTGTGTCCAATTATTAGTTGTCCAATGCAGTCCTGTCTTTGTGATTAATTAATTGTGACGCCTCCTTGTGATCGCACGAGGAGGGGATTGGGAAGGAGCAGGCGAGAACTTGGTTTGGGGAGGAAGAAGGGGATGGGAACTGAGAAATAGTGGTGAGATTTCAAAATAATTCACTCATCGCATAGCATCTCCCAGGATCTGAGAGTCAGCCTAAAGTACCCACGTATTCCACACTTACAATGGCTGACAAGGCCCCCAGCCTGCACAACTCTCGGTCCACCGCAGTAACCGGACTAGCAGGTGTGTCACGCTGACGGCCCCGACCTGGACGCGATGATGAGGGCAACGGTCCACCATCCACCGTTGCAATTTAACGAGGCACGGAGTTCCTAGAATGCGCGACGGGATGAAGGAGACCACCAAGGTGCAGAGATGGTCACACCGGCCGCCACCATCAGCATGTACGCTTCAGTGGCACCCTCCAGCGGCGTCAGCCGTGTACGCTTCAGTGGCACCCTCCAGAGGTCGAGGTGGAGATTCCTAGCATTTTTTTGCTTGCCTGTGTCGCCCGCAAGAGAATCCACAAAGTCTGTGTTAATCTGAAAGGGGAAGGCCTAAATACCTGCAAAAATATAGAAGAGCTACAAGAAATTTGAAAAAAAAAAAAAACAATACGTGCTATGCTACTATATGCTAGGTCTGGCTCTCATGGTTTGAAATTTGAGGACCTCAAATACTAGAAAACATACAAATCAGATCTGCGACGATTCTGGCATTGAATTACCAAACACATCAACCGGTCAGGATTACAACAACCAACAACTTAAAAACAAAACCAATACACTGTTGGGATTACCGGCTTACAACGCTAGCTCATAAAATGAGAGAAAACACCACAACACCCCCAAACACTAGGACTGCTTGAAAGTACACACTACTAGGGAAAAGACTATACACAGAATCGTACCAGCAGCGCGCTATAAAATAAGGCGCTGCTGCTATGTACCAGTAGCGCGCGCCCACAACACGCGCTGCTGAAATAAATATAGCAGTAGCGCGCTTTCTCTAAGCCGCGCTACTGCTATAATTGCCGCAACCACGCCGCGAAGCTAATTCTTGCAGCAGCGCGTTAATACGAAGAGCGATACTGCTACAGATCATAGCAGTAGCGCTTTCCGGTCATACACGCTACTGCTAAGTTTAATACAAAAATTTAGTCCCACCTCGCTCCGCGAAGAGCGTTTCTACCACCTTAAATATGTTACTTCTCAAACTATCACAAGCACTTGGTCTTCATTAAACTCTATGTGTAAACCGGTGAAGACTCATATTGACAAATCAGATTGTACACAAAAAGATCATTGATGATCAATGTATTTTTAATGTTTACGTTTACATGCTGACACATAGCATAGCGCGTTGTGACTGAAAGGCGCTACTGCTAGGTCGTTTAGCAGTAGCGCCTTTCCCTACAGCGTGCTACTGCTAAACCATTCTATCTTCCATCCCTCGCTCTCCTCTCTCCGATCCACTCACACTCACACTCACTCGATCTCCCCCCTCAATCCCCCCGCGCCGGTCCTCCCCCGCCGGCCGTCCTCGCCTACCCCTCCTCCCTCTGCGCCGTCGTCACCTCCTCCTGCTCCCTGGACTCGGTAATCCTTCGCCGTCAGCCCTCCTCCTCCGTCCTCCCTCCACTCCTCCGTTCGCCGCCGGCCGGCCCCTCCTCGCTCCGCCTTCCTCCTCCGTCCTACTCTCTCCTCCCTCCTCCAGTCGCCCCTCCTTCTCCCTCCTCCCTCCTCCATCCACAACCCCTCCTCCCGGCTACATTTTGATTTAGTAGGCTAGTTCATATGCAACATTTTGATTTAGTAGGCTAGTTCATAGGCGAGCAAAAAACAAAGCACTGTGGAGTGCTCTGCTGCGGCGAGGGGGTATATATAGGCAACTCATTTGTCCCGGTTCGTGGCAGAAACCGGGACTAAAGCTTCACCTTCTGTCCTGGTTCGAGCCACGAACCGGGACCAATGGCTGTGGGCTAGGAGCGAGGACCATAGGTCCCGGTTCATGCCTAGAACCGGGACAAATGGGTCCAGATGAACCGGGACCAATGCCCACGAGGCCCCGGCCGACCCTCTGGGCTCACGAACCGGGACGAATCCTCCCATGAGTCCCGGTTCGTGAATGAACCGGGACTAATGGGCTGGCCAGGCCCGAACCAAAGCCCTATTTTCTACTAGTGCATGGAACCCATCGATCTAGCACAGCTACCTGGCTGAAACGATGAGTTTGCTTCGATTCTCTTTCTTTCTTTCTTTCTAGGAGGAGGCTAATGTGTCTGCTGTGTGCGTTGGTGTTTGTGCCGCTCGACCGTCGCTATATACAGGGAAGCAGGGGGACGGGCATGATCGGCGTGGATGCTTTGGTCCACCCACCCGCCTCCACCAGGTAGAACCATTGGTTGTAGCTGTTTGCATTTGGATAGTAGGGTAAAGATGTTGGGTACCTGCTGGTTAGATGGTAACTGAGTGATGCTCTTATGAAACAATGCATTTTAGTTTTCATTCTACCTTATTGATGCTCATATTTCCTAGACATTCTACTACCATTATAATCTACTTTCCCAGTGATGTCCACCGAAAAAACGCCATAAGCGCCACACATTCATATCAAGTTTTTACACTGTAACTTGAGGCACCGTTTCTTAGTTTCCCGGAACCTTGTTTGAGCAACAAATGCATCAAATCCCAATGACTGCAGAAGACTGTTCATGCAACTGCATACACATTTACTTACCTAATGAGAACAAGAAGCATTGCTTCACTAAACTGCAGAGAACCCTTCCATTATAACTGCTGGATAAAGCATTGTTTTTCCTAGCATGAACAAGAACACCGTACACATACATGACCATTTATTTCCGACAAGCAGGTATTGTCACGCGGACGGACGTGTTCCAGGCCTTGGAGGCCAGCAAGGCATAAGAAGATCCTGCATCCTCCATCCCCACTGTACATTTCGACGGCAGCAGCGTATTTAGCCTACGGGAGTGCTGCTCATGTACAGTAATAATGCTAGCGGTGTGGTATGTTGTACATGTGGAGGCCTTCCTACCGGGTCCTCGGCGTGTGCTTTGTGTTTCTGTATGAGCTGTGTCCTGGATCTGTGTGATCTTGAATAGTTGTGACATGGGTGCCTGCTCTCTTTTGCGATGACTTGTCTTTGCGTTTGGAAGAAGCTGGTCTGCCATCTCTCTTTCATGTAGCAGGTGCTGATGTACATTTGAACTTTGATTGTTTTAGCATGTATATGATTTTGTTTGAGAAACATATGGGGAGGTTGTCCATGTGGAAGCAATATATTTTTCTGCCTCAGTCATACAGTATCCATGTGCTTTGTCGGAAATTCCACTCCACTGAGCCCACTCTTCGCCTCGGACTCAAGGGTTGGGCGTTGCCTCCCTCCTGGGCCGTTTCAGCTGGGCTCACCTTCAGTAGCACGCGATGACCTGGTGGATCCCCTGGCAGAAAGATTTGTGGGGGTGGGGTTAGGGCTGGACCGAAAGCTCGTAGCTTGCGAGCTTAATGAACGCTTGATAGTTTGGCTTATTAAGCTCGTGGCTCGCTTCTTAATGAATAGAGCCAATAATCGATTTCAGCTTGTTAAGCTTAACAAACAAGTTAACGAGTTTCATGAGTAGCTCGTTTGTAACAACAAAATACATATTTTCAGCTTACGTGACAAAGTTTCCGTAGCACCTCAGCACATCTATTTAATCTAATCTACATGGAAGGCAACAAACTAGTGCATTACCTTCTGTAATCACCATCTTCCTTCTTAAAAACCACATCTACACATTTATCTTGTAGACCGTAGCACGTTAGAATCTGTTAATGAGCGCTCACGAGTTTAACGAGCTTCAATCGAACCGATCCAAGTAGGGTTTTTTTCTCGTTAATCTTAACGAGCATGAGCAGCTCGTTAATGCACCCCTAGCTGGGAGGGGGAGAAGGAGAATGGGGCAATCTTATTTGGCGCCCATTTACACCGTTTTTGCAAACCGGCGCCTAAAGCAGCTCCCCACGCGTGGTAGTTGGGCTAGGCCCATTTTTCTTTTTTCTGTTTCACGCGATGCCCGGATTCGGACCCATGAGCTCCTGTTAGATACCACGCTGAACTAACCATCCGACCGCCTCCACCTAACATGCTCGGGTACATCTTCTTCAGTCTTTTTTTTTCCTCGGAACGATATTGTTCGGTTCTCTATTCTCTTTCATTTTTTTGCTACATTGAATGATTTTTTTTTCAAAATTGAATGATCTTTCTTCCAAAATTGATGATTTTTTTTAAAAATCGATGAACTTTTTTGTCAAAATTGATGAACATTTTCAAAATGAATGAACCTTTTTCAAAATTGATGAAGCTATTTTCGAAAGATGATGTTTTTCAAAATTGAAGATTGTTTGTTTCAAAATCGATGAACTTTTTTAAACACCGATGAACTTTTTTTCAAAATTGATGAACTTTTTTTCAGAATTGATGAACCTTTTCAAATTGAATGACCTTTTTTCAAAATCGATGAACCTTTTTTCAAAAGTGATAATTTTTTTCCAAAATTGACGATTTTTTTTTTCAAAATCGATGAATTGTTCTTTCAAAATCTATTAACTTTTTTCATTTTGTGATTTTTCTTCATAATTGATAAACTTGTTTGGGGGATTTTAGGAAAAAAAAACTATTTGAGGGAGTGCGGTCGAGGGCGGTATTTTTTTTCAAGGAAGCGTGATCGGGAAGCAAGAAAATAATGGGCCGGCCCATGAGGTGGGGTTCGTGGGCGGCAGCTACCTGTCCACGTGCTTAAGGCGTCGAATAAGAGCTCCCGAGAGAACGTGCGTTTGTGGGATGTGCGACCAGTTTGTTTTTCGCGGATGGTGCATGGATCGTTCGAGGGTTTTAACAGATGCGTGGACGTACCTATTTGATTGAGAATCGACGACTTATAGCGGTCGAACCACCACGACAACGACAAGTTGTAGTACGAATGCGAGTATGGTTGGGACGTCTACTGAGAAGATAAGAAGAGCCGAGAAAGGATCAGCCTGGTGCGACTCATGGAAGCACTGAAGTTCTGTACATAGTACTAGTGTGGGCAATCTTCTTTTAGAGAAGTAGTGTGAAGGACTTTTTTCTTTCTATAAAGTGTGGATAGGTATGTGAAACTTTGCTTACGTGAAAATATGAGCCTACATTGGTCCTTTTTAGTGCATGTGTTTTAACTTATAACTAAACCAAATGACCATGGAACAAATACCTAACACAAAAACAGTTTTAATGAATATATGAAGTATATAAATGCTCTCTAACTTCACACACCAAATTCAAAATAAATCACTTACAACAAAAAATCAGTAAAATAAAATTAATATGTCAATCTTAATCAGCAAAATGTTAGCAAATTTACCTATTCCTAAATGAAAACAATTAAACTATAAAAATAATTAAAGAAAAAATGTAACAATGCAACATGATAAAAATGCCAGAAAAATTATGAAAAATATAATAATTTGAACAACACGACTGATCATGAAAAATACAATTGGTACGTCATGTGTAATTTCCATTTTTTCTTTGAACAATCCAAGTATATGGTCATATTGTTAGAAATATAAAATTCTATTCCGCGCATTGAGCAGCCCACGTTGCTAGTAAATTAAATAAAAGTACATTTTGTTTAGTAAGCCGTGTGGACAAGAAACATAGCGAAACCAGCTGGACACAAATTGAAATCGGACACGCGCGCAAAACGGCGAGGAACGCATGCATATGATCATTTCATAACAGAGTTAGGTGCATATGATGCATCTAGGTCAGCGAGGTGCACATGGATAATAAACAATTGAAGATCTTTTTTCTTTGTTGTGGAAGAGGATGGGTGTTGACTTTTGGTTATGTAGAGTCCGTACAGTGGGAAGAAACAGACTTGAGCAGAGAATGGCATCAAATTCGCATACTGCAGAGTCGGTAGCTGTGGAGCCGTGACTGTGCATCCTGCAGTCAGCTCTTCTACAATATCCAACATTAATATGAGACTCCAAAATTAATCTCATGAAGTACCACCCGATGCTCGCGGCTACATCAACAATGGCACAAAGTGCTATCACCTCGCTTGAGCAACTCATCGGCTTCCTCTACAGTCCACGCGTCCGCCGCCGCTCCAATTCCTCCTGCCATCGCCGCTGCCACCCTCAAGAGGAAGCTGCAAGGGAGCCATATCGTTCAAAGCGGCGCAGCCGGCGCGGCACCACCAAGCGTCGCCCCTGCTCCAGTTCCATGCGCCATGCCCAAGAGGAAGAACACCACCTCGACCAGCCCCGCCGGTGCGCGGGCGAAGCCTCCGAGGAAGATGGCGATCGCGTCAAGGGGTCGGGCTCCTCCTCCGCCTCCGGCCGACGCCGGCATCCACATTGAGGGCGAAGCCGCCGGCCACGCCTACAATGTGTTCGATGAAATGGCCTGGAGGTAGAAACATTTTCTTTTGCTTGCTTTGCTCTGGTCATTTATGATTCGGCCGTTTGGAATACTTGCTTGAGCTTTGGCCATTGACTTTTGTAGCCAAAATGTGTCCTACACATATACGGAGATGTCGGTCGAGAGCACGGTGAATTTTAGTGCCCCCCTTGGCGATGCATCATACATTGGGGTCGAGGCGGAGGTGCATGACGAGAATGAAGATGATGATGAAGTGCAAGAGATCGAGGAGGCCAACTATGAAGCTAGGACGGGGAGGACCGGCAACTACATGGACACGTTTTTGGGTTTTAAACGGTTTTTTCCGAATTTTGTGTTCTTTTGGTTTTCCACAAGTCTTCCTTAGCTTTTGGATCAAACAAAAAAAATTGAAAAGAAAAATTATTTTTTTGGAAAACACGTTTTTTTTCTTTCGCGAGAGGCACGGTTTTTGCTTTTGCGAGAGGCATAAACCATGCCTCTCAGAAAACGAAAAAAACCGCATTTTCTTTTTCTCCTTCCACGAGAGGCACAATTGTGTTTTCGCGAAAGGCATGGCCGTGCCTCTCAGAAACGAAAAAAAACGTGCTTCTGTTTTTTTCTTCCACAAGAGACACGGTTGTGCTTTTCGCGAGTGGCACGACCTCTCAGAAATGGAAAAACAATGCGTTTTTTGTTTGTTTTTCGCGAGAGGCATGGTTTTGCTCCTGCGAGAGGCACGGTCGTGCCTTTTGCGGAAAGAAAAAAAACGTGCTCTCGGTTTGATTTTTGTTTTTAAAAGTTCGTCAAAATCTATCAACATGGGATCTAGTTTTGAAGATCTCGACGCGAGGAATTCAACGGTAAAAAAAGTTCGAGATTTGGATGCACGGTTTAAGAGATAAAACGTTTTAAATAAACATATCTACGAAAAAGGGAAAATTCTCAGGTTGCGACAAATGACGAGTAATACTTCTCAATTAGTGATTTCGGAAGAACATGCATTCGTGGTGGGTTCGTGGGATGCGTGACCTGTTCTTTTTTTCACGGATGATGCGTGGATAGTTTGATGGTTTTAAACAGGTGCGTGGACGTGCCTGTTTGATGAGAATCGACGACAAATCACGGTCGAACCATTACGAAGACGATGCGTTGTGGTACGAATGTGAGCATGGTTGGGACCTACTTGAGAATATAATTTGAACAAGATGACTGATCATGAAAAGTACAATTGGTACGTCATGCGCAATTCCCAGTTTTTCTTCAAACAATCCAAGTATATGGTCATATTGTTAAAAATATAAATTCTATTCCGCGCATTGAGCAGCCCACTTTGCTGGTAAATAAGTTAAATAAAAGTACATTTTGTTTATTAAGCCGTGTGGACAAGAAACATAGCGAAACCAGCTGGACACAAATTGAAATCGGACACGCGCGCAAAACAATAGCAAGGAACCAACACTGACAACGAGAACCAGTAATCAACAACGGCGAGGAACGCATGCATGCCATTGGCGAATCGATGAGCTAGAGGTGATCAGCCTCACGGCCGCCTGCCGAGGCCGACGGTCACCTGCGCGCTGAGGACGCCGGCGGTCACGTCCGCCTCCGCCTCGACCGCGAAGGTCCCGGCTTTCACCTGGACGTCCCCCTCCAAGTTATCCAAGTCAAATCCGCCGCCAACAGCCACCTTACCGGCCAGCATCCTGCCGGCGGCAGGCACCACAGAGCCCAGCTGCAGGACCACGCCGACCAGGACGAGGAGCAGCACGGCGTTCCGAGCCACGGAACCCATCGATCGAGCACAGCTACCTGGCTGAAACGATGAGCTTGCTTCGATTCTCTTTCTTTCTTTCTTTCTAGGAGGAGGCTAATGTGTCTGCTGTGTGCATTGGTGTTTGGGCCGCTCGACCGTCCCTATATACAGGGAAGCTGGGGGAGGGGCATGATCGGCGTGGATGCTTTGGTTAATCGTTTAATAGTACAGTTTGCTAAGCTCCTAAGCAATCTCTTAACTATATTCTATATTAAGGAATTGTACTTTCGGCAAGGAAGATGCATGTTACGGAGATTAAGGAGCGGTCATATCATATCACTCTTGGTGAAAGCTTTCACTATTCGGATCGGAGTTGAGATGCTTCACAGTAATTAATTAGTTCCTTCCGATAAGTTTCACCACTTTGGTGGATTAAGGTTTGATTTGTTCCAAGTTGTTGGCCCACACACCAGGCACAGCCATCATCTTCTTCCACCGCTCTCTCCTGCAGTTCCGCTACGGTATTATTTTGAGAATCATTCATATCCCTCCCACAGCTGGTTTGAGTTGATAAATGCAAGGTTTTGTCAAAATATGTGCCACAGCTCGTCTAAAACGGAACCATTTTTATGCGCACACAGAGGGGCACTTCCCCTATTTTCTCTTTGTCGCTGTCAACACCCAACAATCAATCAAGCTCGCAGGAATTTGTTTTTCTTAAAGTTGGCTGCATGTGTTATATTAAAGGAAATTCAAAAGCCAGGGAAATAACCCAAAAGTACAAATGTTTACATGACCAGAGTACAACCACAGTTTCAAAACCGGAGAAAAGAACCCCGAAGTACAAACGTTTACATGACCAGAGTATGACCAAAGCCTTTGGTATGGATCTATATTCTATAACCACCTGATTTTCTTGAATGTCTCAGCCGTGCCCTGTGACTATTTGGTTGATTGGTTGTCGAAAAAAATGTGCCACAACAGGCATGTTGGGAGCATGTGTCACATGCTTAGTTCTCACTGTGGTGTCATGACTGTGAACACATGTGCGACAGCGTGTGCATCCATTGTAATAAATCATAAAAGAAGGATCGACGAACCGTAGATGCCTAATGGAAGATTCTTACGAGTGAAACCATGCTAGTAGCTAGCAACTGCATGGTAGAGACGAACCATAGACGCCTATCGGTACCACAAAAATTGAAAATTATGGCGTGGAATGCTGGCAACGAATCAATGCAAATCCTATGGACACCTGCTGACGTGCAGCTCCTGTCCGATGCGCACCATCGAAGTAGAGACCTCGTTCCACGCACTTGTTATGTGAAATCACGCACTTGTTATGTGAAATCACGTAGCATTTGGCCGCTGCCCGGCCGTGACCTGTTGATTAATATCGGCAGAGATTGACTACTAAATTTGCTTTCGAGATGCAACGGCACTGTCCAGGATATGATAATCATGTTGATTGGAGGATCTGGAGCTTACGTACAGACATGGCACATGGTAAAGAAGCTCCTCCACCTGAAACATTCATTGATTTTCTGCAAAGTTACTTTAGTTTATTGCAGATGTCAAGGATATATACTACGGAGGAAATTATCAAGGGAAAAATGACCTGCGAAGATTTGCTTCCCTCCCTTATGATCAAGGTCTCACCACCACCCCCTCCATGGCACAACCCCCTGTAGATCATGTGGCCCTCTCAATGGACGAACCAGTTTCAAAGGCTGAAGGGTTGGCGGTCGCAGGTATGATCCCCTGGAGACAGGATGGGAGTGTTATTTTCATGGCATACTGGTCCTTATTTAATTATAATGATGCTTTGGAGGCTGAGATTAGACTACCCACAGTGGGGGTAACATAGGTAGTAACATCACACATATCTAGGTTAAATAGATGACGTGGCATGCAATAAATGAAGAAAGAGATGAAAGTGGCAACATAGCTACTTACTACTAGTATGAGTAACATCACACATATCAAGGCAAGATGTGTCTATAACATAATAAATAAAGTGCTCTATGTTACCACACATATGTTACTCCCCACTATAGAGGTAGTAATATAGGCTAATAACATGGGCATGTTACTAGTCTATGTTACTACCCATTATGGCTAGTCTTAATGCTTTGATGCAAGGTATGACACTAGCAAGCAGAACTCCAAAGGCCCAATCATTGTCCTAGACAGCATTGGCATCTTTCAAGGGCAATAATCTGGATCGCTCTGTGTATGGTCATATAGTTGTTGAGATACAGTTTTTAATGATTCATAGGGAGTTTATTCCATAGAAAATTTATCGTGAACAAAATAAGCTAGCAGATCGTTTGGCTAGTTAAGTCGAACTGAGTGTAGTACTGATGTATGGCTACACCATGGTCCTCCGTGTATTGAGACACTTCTGCCACTAGACAGTAACCCTACCATTATGAGATAAAAGTCTTATTTACCCCGCAAGAAAAAACAGAGTTAGGTGCATATGATGTACTACATCCATCCTGGTTTAGTAGTCCCCTTCGTATTTAGTGTCAAATTTTGATCATAGATTTAATTAACAAAATGTCAATGCATGTCACCAAGATTATACCACTGGAAACTATGTTCGAATACGAATCCGATGATATAATTTTTTGGTGACATGCATTAATATTTTATTCGTTAAATTTATGATTAAAAATTGACACAAAATATGAAGGGGGCCAATAAACCAGGACGGAGGTAGTAGCTAGCTAGGCGCACGAGGCGCGCATGGATGGTAAACAATACGAGGTGGGGGTTGACTTTATATTGTGTATAAGAATGCGAGCTATGCAGCATGGTTGACTATACACATTAATTTGGTAGGACATCAGCCAAGGAAACAGCAACCCAAGTTATGCTGAGAATTAATCCTATCAGCTATCTAGTTAAATAGTAATTCTGACATGGGTGTTTTATACTCTTCTTTGTGATGAGTTTGTGCGATATTTGGGCAGCTGAGAAAAAACTCGTCCAGAGAATGGCATCAAGTTTGCCCCTCCCACCTATTTTGACTTGTAACTTACAAACTAGACGATGCCCCACGTGAGTTTGTTGCGATATATTTCAATGAGATTGGAACATGAATATTTAGATTGATAACATGAGACCTTAACTTGAAAATAGATAAAAATCTTGTATTTCATTATTGTTTAGTTGTTAACTATATTACTCTATACATAATCATCGAAGAACTTTTTTTTGCTAGAAATATCAATGAGAACCAATTAGTAATAAAAGTCACTTTATTGAAGCCACATCGACAACATAGAGGGACCAGGATACAAATTGGACGTCAGCGAGCTACTTAGCAAAGCTCTCCGTCCAAAACATACAAACCATTCACACAAGCATGAGCGAACAACGACAAACGCACACGTTGACCGGCCATTGGGAAACAGATGAACTAGCCGATCAGGTTCATGGGCTTGACGGGAGGGTGCCGGTGATGGAACTCCGACGTTGACAGGGCCGAGGACATCGAGGTCGATGTCAAGAAGGATGCGTGCCGTGCTATTCGTGTCGTCCCCACCGCTGCCACCTACCACCTTGTTGGGTAGCATCCTGCCGGCCGCCGCCGTGGGCACGACGGAGCTCTGCTGCAGCACGACACCGACCAGGACGAGGAGCAGCACAGTGTTCCGTGCCATGGAAGCCATGGATCAATCACAGATGGCCTCCTGCCGAAACGATGAGCTTTGACTTGGTTCTGCTTCTAGGTAGGTAGCAATGAGCTCAGACCCTGTGGGGTTGCTGTTTGTGCCGTCGACGGTCGGTGCATATGTAGGGAAGCAGGCGGAGGGGCTGGAGCTCCGATGTGATCTGGACGCATGCTTTGTTTACGGTTATGTATGTATATATGTATGTATGTATGTATGTATGTTATTGATCGGTTATATATATGACCATTTCATTATATACGTGGGAAAAGATTAAACCCAGCTGACTGATCATGAGAGTTAGGTGCATATGATGCAGCTAGGTGAGCGAGGTGCACATGGATAATAAACAATTGAATGGGTTTTTTCTTTGTTGTGGAAGGAGAAAATTACACGATAGTACCACATCTGGGGCGGTGGTGGCGGCTTGATACCAAGATTGGTATTTTTACGTGTCAGTACCAAGTTTCGGGCAAACCGTTGCAAATCTGGCTAAACTTCGTATTTCTACGTATTGACGCTGGAACTGACCGCCCGGGCCCGCATGTCAGTTGACACGCTGGCGAATCGGCACGCGCCCGCTCGCTCACTAGGTGCGGTCCGGCTCAAACCGGTTCGGCCCGTGCCCCACTCTCTTCCTCCTCGCTCCTCGCCGCCCGCAGGGGTGTCGGACCGGACCGCCGCCGCCATGGTTTCCGAAGACGAAAGCAGTGACGATACGTCCAGCCTGTCGTACATGCACTCGACCTCATCCACCGACGGGCTTAACCAGGTGAGTTTCCTTGAGCTAGGGTTAGGGTTTCAGAATTGGGGCCTTTTGATTTGGGTGATTTCGCTGGGTTTTGATTTGGGCATTTTGTTTGTACGAGCTTCTGCAGGTCCCTTTCAGCCTTGAAAATCCCGATTACCAGGGGCTTGAGCTGGATCTGATGTCCCCATGTGAGAAGCACGGCAAGGCATCTGAGAGTCTTGTTGCCTTTGAAGGAACAGACACAGGCAGAAGGTTCTTAGCATGTGCAGAGCCGGTATGAATTGTAGGCTGATAGTGTGATATTATACTTAGGTTGATAGTGTCATATTATTGTTGGTTTGACAGTGGTATATTGAACATCAGTACAAGGGCATAGTTGTTAGGGCTGATTATTAGGGCATATTTAGGTTGGCAGTGGCATCTTTACATTCTGTTTGTTAGGGCTGATTATTCACTTTTGCAACTCCAGTAGCTTATGCAGTTTAATGACAGTGGTATAGTTATTTTGCACTCGCATTGTTCTTGTGCTCATGTTAAATATTCAGTTAACTGCTACTTTTATGTTAGGATGCACCTGCTGTTATTTAGCTATGCTAAAAATATTCAGTTGAATGGAGAGTATGTAGTGCATATGCTTTGGCAATTCAACAATTTTGCAGTTTGAGCTTGCTCTTGTTTTGTAGCTGAGTACCAAAATGTAGTTTAAATCTGTAGCTGAATGGTGCTGTAATTTAGGGATGCACATGATGTTGTTTTGTGGGTAGGTACAATTACCAGTGATGCATTTGTTATTACCAATGTAGAAAGGAAAAACAGTTAATTTACAGTGCTATTGCTTTCCTTTATTTACCTGTGGTATGAACTCACTTGCTCTTTTTTTTCTTTTTGCTATTTTTGCAGCAAGGGCAGAATTGTGGGTTTGTTGAATGGGTTGATCACCAATGGCCCCCAACAATGCAGAATGCATTGTTGAAGCTGTGGGCAATGGTTGAAGATAGCAAGAGTGCTAGGGTGAATGACAATCTTGATAGTGCTTTAACAATTCACCATCTGACAGAAGAGAAGAATAAGCTGGAGGCCAACTATGACAAGTTAGTCCAAGATGTGCATGAACTTATGAACTTCTAGGAGGAGAGGGTGGTGGATTTCAGATATCTGCAGTCTAACCTTACATATCAGCAGCAATGCAGAAGTGAACTAGTGGCTGATATGAAGGCAGACATGGCAAAGAAAGATGAGAGACCTATAAGCTTAATCAAAAGTATGAACTGCTTGTGAACCTGACAAGAGCTCAAGCAACAGTCATCTAGAACTTGAAGTTGAAGAATATGACAGACAAGCAACTGATTAGTGAAGCTAAGATGAATTTGGAGTTGAAGAATGCAGAGCTCACAAACTCTGGGGAGAATCTCACCCAAGATAAGCTAGAGTTGAAGCTTCAGGTAGCTGATTTGCTTAAGGGAAAGGAAAAGCATAGTGAAGAGAAGGGACAGCTAGAGCTTCAGATTGCTGAGCTCATGAAGGGAGAGGAGAAGCTCAAGGAGAAGATCAAGGGGATCCAGGCCATCTTAGAGAAGTGAAGAAGATGAATATGATATTAGTTGGCATTGCTGACCTTTTGGGAATGATGGTTGTGTAATGACCTAGTAACTTTTAAACTATGGTTGTGTAGTTTATGGTTCTACTAATTATGAACTATGGATGTGTATGTATGTAGTAGATACGCTTTTCATCCTTTTGTGAGAAAAGGATGAACTATGCATTTGAACTCCACTGTGTATTGTTAACAATGGTTGTGTACCCTATAATCTGTTGAACTCTAGTAAGTATTGTGTGCTATGATTGCTAGACTAAAAACGATGATATATCATGCATTGGAAGATGGGTCAGATATAGTAGATGCTTAGATGATTATGTTATAGTGCCTCAATATTATGTGCCATGATTGGTAGACTAAAAGTTATGATTTCTCATGCACTAGGTTTTATATTAGATGCTTATGATAGCATTGGAAGACTATTTGATGCTTATGTTAGCACTGTTAGATGCCTCAATATTAGAGGGTTATGTTATATCATGCATTGGAAGACTATGTTAGCTTGGTTCCGTCGATCACGTGGCACCCTAAACCCTAAACACTAGGTTAGGTTGGTTCCGTCGACCCCGAGCCACCATAAACCCTAAACACTAGGTTAGGGTGTTTCTGTCAACCCGGAGCCACCATAAACCCTAAAGGCTAGGTTAGGTTGGTTCCGTCGACCCCGAGCCACCATAAACCCTAAACACTAGGTTAGGTTGGTTCTGTTGACCCCGAGCCACCATAAACCCTAAACACTAGGTTAGGGTGTTTCCGTCGACCCCGAGCCACCATAAACCCTAAAGGCTAGGTTAGGTTGGTTCCGTCGACCCCGAGCCACCCTAAACCCTAAAGGCTAGGTTTAGGTGTTTCCATCGATCCCGACCCACCATAAACCTAGGTTAGGTTGGTTCCATCGACCCCGAGCCACCATAAACCCTAAACACTAGGTTAGGTTGGTTCCGTCGACCCCGAGCCACCATAAACCCTAAAGGCTAGGTTTAGGTGCTTCCGTCGACCCCGAGCCACTATAAACCCTAAACACTAGGTTAGGTTTGATGTCCACATGAGCAAATAGCAAAACAATGACATTAAAGTATAAACATAAACCCAGCGCCATCAATCCATGAACGGAATCCCCAACAGAACCATAAAGTTATCCATTGGCATCAGCACAAGTTGCTGCAGTGGCATCAAACCCAAAAGAAAACACATTCTAGCATCAAAACAAGTTGCTGCAGTGGCATCAAACTCTAAATAAAACACATTTTAGCATCAACCCAAGTTTCTGCAGTGGCATCAAACTCTAAATAAAACACATTTTAGCATCAGCCCAAGTTGCTGCAGTGGCATCAAACCAAAATAAAGCACATTGTAGCATCAGCAGAAGTTGCTCCAATGACATCAAACCACAAGAAAACACATTGTAGCATCAGCAGAAGTTTACATGGCACATCATGCCATTCAGTGGTTTCCACTAGCTGAGAACCAGGCCATCCATCCAGTGTATGTGCCAGTAGTAGGTGGAGGAGCACTAGAAGTTGGGGCACCATACTGCCTTGGGGCAGAGAATGGCCTTGAAGAATGAGCACCTCTCCCAGCAGCACATGTTGTAGATCTTGAAGATTGAGCCACAGTATGACCTCCTGCAGAAGATGCTCTTCCAGTTCCTCTTCCACCACCTCTACCAGCACCACTTCTAGTTCTTCCTCCAGGTGGAGCAGCTCTTGGTGTTGGTGCATGACCTCTAGCAGTGGCGGAGCTAGCGAATTCCCAAAGCCTGGGCACGCTGTAAACTAAAGTGTACTTTGGTCTATCAAACCACCAACACAATTGTGTCACTAAATAATATCCTCAATTATGTAGTGGAACAAACATAATTGGAGTCGGATAACTCACCTAGTTGTCGTTTGCCGCTGCCATTGGTGGCCCTCGCCGTTGGCTGTTTGTTGTCTCTTGGCCATGGCCTTGCGCAGGTTGGGCATTTGCTGGTGCTGCACGCGTGACTAGTGCTCACTGAAGTGCCGACGATGATGAGGACGAGCCACCATCCGTCGGAGGAGAATTCACACCACAGGGGATGCCGCTTTGACTCCTGCGCTTTCGCTTCAGATCCCGGTCGTTACTTGGTGGAATCGTAGCCTAATTGGAGGCCCGGTCTTGCACCATCTCTTGCGGTCTTGCCGGTCATCGGTGCTTCACCAGTCCACCTCGCCAGCCACCACCTCCAACGGCGCCGGAATTGCTAGGGCACAGTCTTGCGGCGCGGCGTAAAGGCAAACAGCGTGCGAGGCAGCCAAACAGGCGAGGCGAGCGATGCAGCCGCAGGCTCGACATCGATCTGAGTCTGACTAACCTAGCGTGGCCCATGTAAAGAAATTAATGGATGAGGCTTAGGCGTCCTCATTTGGCGTGAGTAAGCCCAAAAGGCAAAACCAACGACCAAACTAGCCCAATTCACTAAGTTGTTGTATTTTTCCGTGTAGATCGTACGTATTCATCGATTGTGTCTCCGGCTACTCGAAAAATCCGCAGCGCTCGAGCCCGGGCACGTGCCCAGGGTGCCCGGACGGTGAAATCGCCCCTGACCTCTAGGTCTTGGTGCAGGAGCTCTAGGTGTTGGTGCAGGGGCTCTAGGTGTTGGAGCTGTAGGAGCAACACCTCTTGCTTGTGAATTCCTTGCAGCAGGCTTGGAAAACAATTCAAAGAAAAATAGTTAATCTCTACTCCTATAAAAATCTGAGTTGGTGGTGATGGTGTGCCTGCCATCCACCATTTTCGTCCATCAGATCTGAATCCGAGGGAGACAATCCCACCCCACATTTGCAAAAACATCCTTCTTCTTTACATTTTGCTGCATCTATCTCCACCACATCCCACCAGAGGCAGATCCTTCCAGAAAAGAGGAGAAACAATGGAACCGAGTTGATGGTTGGTGGCCGCTGCCTCTGACCCGCCGCCGGCGCCAGCTGCACCGGACGCCTCGCCTGACTCTCCGCCGCAACAGCCCCACCACTCACTACCACCTCCACCTCCTCTTCCCCTCCTCCTCGTCGTCTCCTCTTCCGCCTACCCCGTCTCCTTCTACGCCGATGTCGGCAAGTACGCCGCATGCGTCGTCCATCCCCCAAGTTTGCGACGCCTCTTCCGCCTCCTTCTCTGATGCAGCAGCGCCTCTGCCCACAACCTCGCCTACTCCATCTCCTCTGGGGCGACGTTGACAAGTATGCCCCAGGCGTCGTCCTCCCCCAATTCTACAACGCCTCTCATGCAGTAGCCTAGCCGCCCACAACCACCACCTCTTCCTCCCTCCTGATGCGCTTCGCGTCCATCCAATTCGAGTACGAGCTACTCCCCGAGGGCCTCTAACTCACCTGCAATTGGAACGCCACACACGAGCTCCACACCCGTGTCTTCCTCTAGTGGAATCCGTCTAGGAGATGCTGATCCGGTGTGATGGTTGCCATGGAGGTAATATGCGCTGCAATCGCTTCTCATTCCCAATTCTAATTTCAGTTTTTGCATCACCCAAAGTTCAAATCCACGTGCCCATCTCAAACGGTATAGAAGCAACTATGTAGCCCAATATAAAGTTGGAAGGGATATGGGACTCACGTTTGCTGGAACTAGACCCCAAGAAGCCACACAATATTAAGAAAGAATGAAGTGTGAGGAGGTATGATTCATTGCCATTCGCTGCTTCGTGAACGACAAAGTTATGGCTATGCATGGACGAATAGTAAAATCTTCTCTATTTCTCGTCAACCCTTGCTTCATCTTTGTTACCCAATCTTTACTTGTGCAATTTCATATATGTAATGGAACTGTCTTCAATTGTATCCATAAGCGATGTCCACTACGATAGTGTTTGGTTCCAATTTATTATCCAGAATCTTCGTGTGGAATGAAATTTTGAGTATTGGAAATGTTTGTGTATACCTTCCTGAACCGGAATTTTGATACGGTGAATCTAATATAAATAGTTGACAAATAAGTTCTCAACATGTAGTCCAAGGTGTGAATCAAGTGCAATTTGGTGGCTGTAAATATTCAATCTATCTAACTAGGGCGAGTCATCTAAAAATGCTTCCCATGTATTGTTCTGAAGTTTGTGCAGAGGACTTTCAAAAAAATATAACTTAGATACTTGTTTTAGTGCTCATGATATTTAAAAGAAATTATATGTTTATTTTGATTATTTTTTGGTAGTTCTTTTTGTTACTCCCTCTGTTCAAAACTTTTGGATGACACCTATACAAGGCCTCTTTTTCATTGACGCCCCTTCTTTGCTTGGTAGCTCCACATCTAAATTTTTAGGTCATATCCCAACATGTGTTTCCTTGTTGTGTGTTCTCGGCATCTTTTTTTTCAGAAACCCGGTTGTTGTAATAAAGTTATAAGAGGTCCAGTACTGTGTGCATGTACATGTGCACTCCCCCCTTCTACATACGCATGATTTCAAAGCATCTTTTACTGTACATTTTCTTTCTTTGCTTGGTACAAAATGTGTTGCAAGTATTGTTCCCTATTATTTTGCTTTGTTTAAATATACTACAGACCCTCTACAGGCTCATTTCCCCCCTTTGTCTGAATATAACCCAGATAATTATGTATGCAATAGTGATTATTTGATGTTCTTTTAGGTGAACAGATAGGTAAAAAACCCAGAACTAATATTGTTGGCACATATGTTTTGAGCAAAGGGCATACTATGCTTGACAAATTATTCCATGGCCTCATAGATGCCTGAGGTATGTAAATAATTAAGTGAACCAGCTGTGTGACCTATTTGTGTAATATTTCTTCTCGCATGGTGGTGTTGTATAAAGATTCATTTTCCTTGTGCGTATTTAGCAAAACATTCAGTTAAACACTTCCACTTCACTCTTGTTTGTCCTGGAACCATTTATAAGTGTGTGCTCAAGCTATAGTATGTATGTTATTTGGATATATTAATTGCTGCCATTTATCTTCACATTTAACTCTGGTGTGCCTAATATACTCGCATGAAATGAGCAATATTGACCTCCTCGATGAACAGTAACATAATAGCTTGTTTGCTTTCTACAGCCTTTCCAAGGAAAGAAGCAATTATGTTGCAGTAGTTCTAAAGATCAACACGATAATATGTACTCCCTCCGTAAACTAATATAAGAGCGTTTAGATTACTAAAGTAGTGATCTAAACGCTCTTATATTAGTTTACAAAGGGATTATTTGACATCGCTGGTTGTGCTACTGATTTGGGAGATCCGGTGTGAGCGCACTCGTCACATTTTTCACAATTTTAGATTTATCAGCTATGACGCCCACGCGCCTTGCAATTTGACGAAGCAAACTATTTTAGTAATATTTAGTCTTGGTTGATCACGCTTGAAGTATTGTAGATTGCTATCTTCAAGATACTATTATGTTTACATGATATGTGGTTTTATTCTTTTTACTTGAAATTCTGCAAAGTGGTTTTGAATGTTACAAAATCTATTTAGTTGACATGCCATTTATCATTATATTTTTCCCATTGGTGGAATGTTGCATTTTATAATGCTCTCATCCATGGAGAGATTACATATGCACGACATGGGTGGCATATCAGGGTATGGCTAATAGGTTAAGCCCAGGGCTGAAGGATGAAGTCAATAGTTGTCGCAAGTTTCCACAGGCCCAAGGCTCAAGCACTATGGTCCATAGATCTTGATCACAGCTTCACAGAATCGTCTCACACACTCCAGGATGAGTTCTTCCCCAATGCCAACATAGTCATTAACAGCACCGGTCGGGCATCCATAAACAAGGACTCACACATTAGCTGTAATATTCGGTAATGTAGTTGCACATGCTGCTCCCGCTGCATTTTTTCTCGGATGAAACCAAGGATCATGTTTCTCCACAACTTTTGTAATGGTGCTAAAGAGATCTCGGTACATCCGAAGTCGATGCCGAACTAGTAAGGGGGTATACTGCATTCAGTGCGGAGCAATCTTTCACTAGACCATCATGACCCATGATTATATCTCAAAGAAACGTCTTCCGAGCAAACTGAGAACCGAGCCTTGGTTGCCTGAGACTCTCCTCCATAGACACCACGATAGCCGCCAACACAAAATCATCATCTTCTTCTTCCTCCTCCGACAATGAATCATCTAAAAATTGGGGCCAATAAGGGCATGTACAATGATGTCATACTAGTGGTTGGGGCCCGCCATTGCGGGCCGCTTGGGAGGAATCTGTGTACACCCCACCTTCATCTCGAAATTACAAAAAACATTATCGCATCACATGGACATCACAACCGTCTCAAAAAAAAGCCTAGCAAAACTTTTCTCAATAGAAAAAGGGAAAAGCCTCACAACCATTTAGAAAATACTAAAAAGAATCAAAAACTTTCTCACCGTGACCAACCAGCATGCGCCACATGGCGTAGCTGGTTGGCCACCATTCTAGCGCTCCTTAATGGGTTTAATGGATACAGATGCCCCATGAGAAAAAGTAGTTTGAGGCAACTACATTAATTTTTTTCTCCCCAACACAAGCTACTACTAGTGGGCCTCATCAAGAAATACAAAGTAGAAATTTTAATACATATGCATCTCTACTCCTCGCTTCAAATTTTTCAGCTTTTTACATTGGACCACATTTTTTCTCCCTAAGCACCTGCCTCTTGCAGAGGATCCCGCTTCCCTATCCCAACCTACTTTCCCTGACATCCGATCCTAGATGGCACATGAGGCATCACCATGAGGCTATGCGTTAGCCATGCCCTAAGCACTAGCATCTCTTATATATACTTTACTCTAGCATAGAAAAAGAAACAAAGGTAGCATAGTTGTAAGCATTAAACTGGAAACAATAATTGCATGAGCATGCTTCATCCAGCATTTGAGAATCGGTCATATCTGTCATACAGCTGGTTTGAGTTGATAAATGGAAGGGTGTGTCAAAATATGTTTGACAGTTTGTCTAAAACCCACCATTTTTCGTATACTCAAAATATTTAGAGAAGACCTCCTTATGAAGGGCACTTCTTATCCTATTTTATCTCTGTCGCCATCAGCAACCAAACATGCTGGCAGGTAAAATGTACTTTGAAGAGTCCATTTTCTTATAACAGATTTAGGTGCATATACATTATGTAGCTAGGCGAGCGAGGTGCACATGGATAGTAAACAATTTAATGTATTCTTTTTCTTGGTTGTGAAAGAGAAGGATGGGTGTGTTGACTTTTAATTGTGTGTACACAAGAAAAAAAAACGAGTGAGTTTTGCAGTATGGTTGACTTCGCACATTCTGTAACACATCAGCTAAAGAAACAAACATATTTTTTGCCAAAAAAGAGAGCAGAAGAAACAAACTTGTGCAGAGAATGGCATCAAGTTGGCACCAGGAACCGGAGTTGAGAGCCGTGATGGTTTCCCAGACCCAAGGTTGAGCCGTGGGAATAGAATACACCCTGCAGAAGTACCTCTACTTATTAAGTGATGTTTTGATGTTAGTGTGGGGTTGTGGTATTCGCTTTGGGATTACACATGTAAAACTAGACAATATTGCAGGCATTTGTGCTTCTGTTCGATATAATTTCTCTATGTCGGTATGTCTATTGATTAAAACGGTTGCCAAGAGGTGGAATGGCTTAGCAGACACGCCTGCTGTATGTGAGTTGTGAGAGAACAACAGTAAGATACAGTTAACTGGGAGAGGTGAGAGGAACAGATGATGATTGAGTTAGTTCCTTAACTGAAGAGGATTGCTCTGGCTGTGTCTCATGCACATCACAACATGCTCATGCACATCACAACATGCATACTTACCTCTGTATGTTTTGTTTTCTGGCTCTCTGGTTTGCTCTGTTTTGATGCATTATCTTCATTTGTTTATGGTATCATATCTTCTGCTTTCAGGGCCGTGTCGTTTTAAGGAAAGACCTTCACAGGGGAAGTCATTGATATGTACCATAAAAAAGATGGACTCATTGAGTATCTGCGAAACAAATTGCCGCAGGGCACTGACCACAGACAACCTTCATCCAGAGGTGGTGTTCTTTTGTGGATGTTCATGCTAACTGTTGTGGCCTGCGGATCGAGCTATCTACATCCACATCAATCCGTATCGAGGTGCTTCCGTTCCATGTATTAACCATTTTTATGTAACTTTTATAGGTGCATGTCTTCTAGAAAATATTTAACCGGTTAGTGATAAAACGAGGAGGAAAAAAAAGGATAGAATGGTACATGCTCTCTGCTCTCATACTGAGTGCCCGGCTAGTAAACATGGACTGGAAGAGAGATTAAAGAAAGTTCTGCACTTGGCCAGCCAACATGCAGTCAAAGCTGGGGATATTGATGCTGCTGGACAATATTTGACCGCGAGACCTACTTTCTCAATCGGAATTTTATGCCAAAACCAGCCTATATCTTGTGCGCTAAAGCATTTTGTCAGTGAAACTATTGCTCTATTTCAGCCCAAACATGAAGAGGAAAACATGGACATAGCATCGAAATTCTAATTTTTTGGTTAAAAATGTTGAATCCATCGAAGAAGTTAGTATTTGAGAAGTCAGTCAGCGCTGTCAAGGATGACAGGTCTGATCACACGCTATCTATCCTATCATCTACTCCCTCCGTCCCGTAATGTAAGACATTTTCTGGTACTAGTGTAGTGCCAAAAATGTTCTATATGATGAGACGGAGGGAGTATGTTGAAATGGAGATAATACTTGAGAAGTCAGTCATGTCTGGCCTTTTTTCACAAGACAAGACATGGGGCAGGCAAGAGAAAATTTCGGGATCTGTACTCCTTGGACTGATCCAACCAGAAAAGTACATTAAGAATGATTATTCATATTCAAAAAGAATTGCCTTTACTTTCAGGCCTAAAAAATTACTCCATCCGTTCCTAAATATAAGCCCTTTTATAGATTCTAATATGAGCTACATACGAAACAAAATGAATGAATCTATACTCTAAATACATCTATATACATCCATATGTAGTCCGTATTGAGATCTCTAAAAAGCATTATATTTAGAAACGGAGGGAGTAGCAACTATGTTTATTCTGCTGATAAACAAGGGAAATATGGAGGCCTTGAAAATCATCTACATTGATTTTATAGACTAACTTCCATTTGAAAAAGATGTTTTTCCAAAATGTAAAAGAAAGGAGAGCCCTGTTCCAGTGAAAAAAATGTAGTTGTTTATTTTGCGGAAAAAGGTTCAAGACGAGCCCGGCTATAAATTAGCAAACCCATCAAGCGACAAGGATGTGGAAGATGAAATTCCTCCAAATGACAATACAGTTTGAAGACGTGGAAGTTCAACTTATGATGCAATGTGCTCTTAACATTGACACGATGATAGATGACGAACATCCTTATCCATCCATATCATTACGGGCAGAGGTTCACTAGGGGCAACGGACGCCATGTCCCTAAATGTCAAGCTTAAATATCAAATATTACTCAAAGTTTAACATAAACTGTCTCCTTGCCCCCTCAACTCTGGTTGGCATCCTCATGATTCTCCATGAAGCTCCGCGGCTCACACATGTGGCATCGACATGGAATACATGGTGAGGGCAGAGATGCTGTGTGTTGTTGTGGTCGGTGCCATCCACTGCGTACTTCCCATCGCCTCCACAATGATCGCTGTAGAAAACCAGAGCATGGTTCTGAAAATTACCGATAGATCGACAGAAGTTTCGACAAAGACATATCCATGCACAAGAGACACGATGTGGCCGCCCATAGAGGAGAGGGGCGCGACAATCCTACCCTATGCGCTACCGCTTCTGATTGTCTTTGGCGGTGGCGCATGAGCAATATCACACTATCCGGCTTCCGCCTGACTAGCATGCATGAAACGGGTGATGTCGGGCCTTTGCATGCTCATCACTGGCTGGATTGCCATGAGGGTGATCTACGCGGTGCTCGATCACTTTTGCAAGCTGTTTCCGGTGCAACTGCAAGGTGCTTAGACGAAACAACAACATAGCTAAATGAATGACGGGAGGGCGGGTGCCCCAGACTTGGATAAAACAGTCACTGTTATCTTTGCACATGATCATTTTTGTTTATAAGACCATTTTTTTTTCTTGGAAAGAAAACTAATCTCTTTTCTTATTCGCAGAAAAAAGCATTCTCTCCGATCCAAAATAAGTGTCACGGTTTTAAACTAAGGTGTGAGTACTTGTTTTTATTTTGCAGGAAACTAAATTAGTATCAATGAGAAAAAATAAATAAAACCACTAGGTTTATTTAAGCCACATCGACACATCACATTGAATTAAACAAACCAGGATACAAATTGAACCGTTCGACCAATAGCAAAGCTCGACTGCTTTTGCGCGCCTAAGGAAGCTAGCTCCGTTCAAAACATACGACAAAGCATACACAGATGAAAGAAGGAACAAAGGAAACCGGCAATCGACGACGACGAGGAGGACAGATGCATGCAGCATTAATTGGGAAACCGAAGAAATGAAGGTAGATGAGGCGCCATTCCATTCGGGGGGAGCTAGCTTAGGTCCGGCCATTCTTCTGGGCCAGTACGCACTGCCCCCCGCCGCTAGCAGAGGCGTCTTTCTTGAATTCGAACCCGCCACTGCAAAGTGCTACGCACTGCCCGCCGCCGCTAGCAGAGGCATCTTTCTTGAATTCGAACCCGCCGCTGCAAAGTGCTACGCACTGCCCGCCGCCGCTAGTAGAGGCGTCTTTCTTGAATTCGAACCCGCCGCTGCAAAGTGGTACGCACTGCCCACCGCCGCTAGCAGAGGCGTCTTTCTTGAATTCGAACCCGCCGCTGCAAAGTGCCACGCACTGCCCGCCGCCGCTAGTAGAGGCGTCTTCCTTGAATTCGAACCCGCCGCTGCACAGTGCTACGCACTGCCCGCCGCCGCTAGCAGAGGCGTCTTTCTTGAATTTGAACCCACCGCTGCAAAGTGGTACGCACTGCCCGCCGCCGCTAAGGGAGTCATCTTTCTTGAATTCGAACCCACTGCTGCACTGGGGTACGTCGCCGGCAGCAAGCATCCTGCCGGCCGCCGCAGCGGGCACCACGGACAGTTCCAGGATGACGCCGACCAGCATGAGGAGCAGCACGGTATTCCGGGCCACGTAAGCCATCGATCGATCACAGCTAGCTACTGAAACGTGGAGCTTTGCTTTGGTTCTAGGCAGGTAGCACTGCTGCGTACTTGTTGGTTTGATGATTCTGTTTGTGCCGTGGACAATAGTTTTATATAGGGAAGGGATGCAGGGGAGAGAGGGCCAGTGTGATCTGCGTGGATGTTTTTGTTTAATAGCATTTAATAAAATTTTCATCAATGCAAGCTTGAATAGATAGATAGACTTATATAGTTGCAAATTAATGGTCTTGCACATGCACGCACGTCCTACCAAGATGTGCGGCACGTCTAATGTTTTCTTGTTATTATTCTAATGGATTTTGATCGATCGGGCGTTGTTAAATTACGCTATGATTACTCGTTTCAGTGCAGTTTACAGTTAAATTATATATAAACAATATAGGTTTGCTAAGCTAAACAATCTGGCACGCACCACGAGTCCAGCTATCTGGGCAACGTGCTTAAGAGTTAAGCGATTTGCTTAGTTAGTTTTCACAAAAACAATGATTTGCTTACTTAGTGCTAACCATGGACTCTTGCTTAGCTAGTGTTGTGCTGTGCTGGATCACGAACGTCGCCACGTGTGATTGCATAGCTTACTTCGGTAAGAATGATGAGACACTCATGACTCTACCCGGGAGAGGATTTTGGGCACCCAGGTGCGGGGACACGCACATTGTGGACCGTTGATCTGCGCCAAGATTTGCTCATATGTTTGTGTATATGGTCTTTTTGTGTTGTCTATGACTTCGGCTATGTCCATAATGTTATGTATATCTAATCATATATCTATTTTCTCGTGGGGCCAAATAACTGTTCGTGTGGGCTATGTACGGTAAGTGAATCTGCACATAGAAGTCCGAAGAAAAAGGATTTATTCGCAGCATAGATAGACAGCTCTTCTTCCCCTGGTCTTCTTCGTTGATATCTCTCTCTCTTTCTAGTTCGCTCTCATCTTACAAGAAATAGAATCCTGAAGTAAAATTAGTTATTATTTGAATCTTCTGAAATAGATAATGATTATTAGTAATACAAGTGGAGTTCTAGCGGAAGGTTGATCAAAAAGGTTAGTTATATTTACATATTTCTTCTTCATTACTTTTTGTTTTTGTGCCATAGTTGAAATCTATAATATTTTGTCGAATCTCCTTGTTGATATTGTATTTTGCACATTGATGATTCAATCCGTTTGTTTTGTTTATTCAATCCACATATTAGATATAGTAACTGTGTCTTTTCGCGATACTATGAATTTCAAACTTCTAAGGAGAATAATACTATTATCTGCGATTCAATGTATATATGGATATTTTTTTGTTCAGTTACTGAGGATGAAACTTAACTATTCAACTTTTAGTTATTAGATTCTTTTACTTCATGAGTACTAAAATATAACGAGCATATGATCTTGAATTCCTATATTGATTTTGTTTGCTGTGACATGCTACGATTCCGAATCATAACAGGGCATATTATGGTTACACATGTTGTGATGTATGTAGTGTATGTAAGAAGACATAACGTTAAGTTACAGGGAATAAAATGTAATTGATTTGAGATTTAGTTAGTTAACCTTTTGTCTTCATGACCTGTAACATCCCAAAATTCTAAATTTTGGAATGTTACTTAACTAAAAAATAATGATTGATTTGTTTCATATTATTTGAATTTGAGTTGAATCTGAACTTTTTTAGATTTGATTTGAATATTTAATATAGACCAAATACAATGACTTCCCCAAAGTTTCTATATGAAATTTTGTTGCATTTGGAAGTTCAAATATTCAAACAATTTCCAATTCAAAAGAAAACAGAGGAGAGAAGATAATATGACTTCTTCAATAATAAATATTTTGAATATTTATTTGGAGTTTTAAGAAAAATAATAAATCTTTTGGGCATTTAATAAACCCTAAAAATAATTTTGGGAATTATTATTATTTTCCAAATTGGTTTTATATTGAAAAAATGTGTTACAATATGAGCTGGAATAAATCTTCGTTAAGCTATATGTGAGCTGGAATAAATCTGCGTTAAGCTATAGGGAACGGGTACCGCTCAGTAGCTTTGTGTCACGTGTCCCAGGACCTCTTCATAAATAAAACTAGTGCCGTTTAGACCCTGGAGATTTCATAATAGCCCCTGGAATTCAAAACTTTACAACTTTTTCTCAGTAAGGAGAATTGAGATGAATGTAAATTTAAGAATTTGGCAGTGTCAAATTTAGTCAAATTCAAATCTCGTTCAACCTTTATTTGATCATGACTTTCAAATCATAGTTCATTTTTGAGTGATTCCTTTTTCATTTCGAATCACTAGTCATCCCTCATCTATTTTGTAACCTAGATTCATTTATTCAAGAATTTTTTTAGATATTCAAATATAAATTCAAATTTGGATCCCGATTCATCCATATCTGTAGTTTTGTTAACTCTTTTGAGTTATTTCTTTTCCCTGGCATACTAAAAACAACATAGGAATCTATACCAGATACAATACTTAGTATGTTGTTGTTCTTTTGCACTACGCCATATTTGTTCTTGTGTTTCTTTTGGATTCTTTTTTATGGCATAGTAGTTTATTGGATGTTATTTGCTTATGTTAGATTGATCGGAGAGCGAAGCAAAATTGTATCAGACTTTATATCAATTCAAGTGAAGACCAAGGCTAGTTACATCTTGAAAATTTTACATCATTCCTATATTACTTAATGCATTTAGTCCTCTTAAAATAGTATTGCATGAGTTGGATTTATACCAGATGGTATGCTATTACACCTAGTAATTTATTGAGGTAGGCCTAAGCTTTATATCATTGTCGCCACCATGGAGAATCTTATTGCTTCGTTACTGGCATTGCACAACTAAATAGTACCGGCATTGCACCACTAATTAATCGAGCTATACTATGCCAGGAGAACGTGCTACGATATCGGTATTCTGTTTATTTAATTATTACAATGTGGCTTAAGATGATAAATTTGTTGGTGCTAGGGATTCCTCCAAAAGTGGGGACTCACACATTGCTGGCAGCATGAAAGGGAAAAGGAATGTCTGCCCGTGATCTCGAAATCCTGCTCAATAAGGATTGATCAAAAGAACTAAAATTATAGTGAGAGTTGCAAACTGAATCACAACAATTATATTTGCTAAGTTAAAGCCCATATATTGGTTTTTACATGTTTGTACCGTTGAGACGGAGGCCCGGAGGCGGAAACGTACTTTGCTCAAGGTGCGCAATCGGTGGATGCAGGAAGAAGTAGACGACACCCCAAAAGGTTTAGATGTATTTTTTTATTTCTGCAAATGTGTTTTTTGTAAGGTTATGTGCAACTCAATACACGGTCTTTGGCCTTTCCACAAAGAAGAAGAAATAGAGATTCATCGCATTGCATCAACATCTTTCTCATTGAGAATAATAGTACCAATGATCCACGTTGTTAGTTGGACAATAATTTTGTAAATAAAAGGTATGGTATACAACAAAGAGAAAGATATATAGCAAACCTGCTGCGCTAACATAGTTGATCGTTCGTACTATAGTCGGTGTCCAAAGATAGTTGGGGTCTTCATCCTTGTATTGAACGGAAGATAGTGTCTAGCTCTATCCATACCCGCAAGAAATAAGTATACAGAAGCTTGAAACCCTGGAAAGAGCTAGACACTATCTTTGCGAAGCAAACTTGGTGGCGCATCTCTGCACCAAGGAAGCTCTTAGCAATCTTAAGAGCAACTCTAATGGGCCGACCCAAACGGACGGCGCTTTTGTGCGCTTTTTGTCCGTTTGGGTTGGCCCAGCGGACACAAACGTCCGGCGATGTGTTTGGGTCGGCGCGAGCGCTCAACGCTGGTCCGACCCATTTTGTCGACGCGTCAAAAAAAGTTTGAAAGCATTTTAAAAATAAACACATACATTTAATTAAACATAAAAGCCGGCCACGAAGGCCGGCGAAAGTCCACATTACATAATTAACATAAAAAAACTAAAAACTAGACGACGCGCTGCCCTAGGCGTTCTCGTCGGCGGCGGCGTCAGCGGCGGGGCCGGTGAGGTCGATCAGCGTCGGCGCAGGACCAGCCCAGGGGAACGCCGTGTTCCAGAGGGCGACGATGTCGGGCTGCGCCGCCGCAGCCTGGGCCTGGCGCGCCTCGTCTTCGGCCTCCCGCTCGAGCATCTGTAGGCGCTCGGCCTCCCTGCACTCCTCGGCCAGCCGAACGCGGTGCCATTGGTCGAGGTAGGCCGCCTCCTGCTTCTTCGTCCCCCCGAGCCAGATCGGCGGAGCGCTGACCCACACGCGCACTACTCCGGTCCAGGAGTAGCGCTCGAGGGGGGCCGGCTCCTCCGGCTCGGCTTTGGGCGGGGTCACCGGCGGCATGACGCAGTCGCCCGCCGCGGAGAGGGCCATGGCCTCCGCCATGGCACCCTGGAAAGCCGCCTCCTCCGCCTCCCTCCACTGCTCCTCCTCCTCGCTCTCCTTAATGGCCGCCTGGTTGATACGTCTCCAACGTATCTATAATTTTTGATTGTTCCATACTATATTATATTCTGTTTTGGACATTATTGGGCTTTATTATACACTTTTATATTATTTTTTGGGACTAACCTATTAACCGGAAGCCCAGCCCAGAATTGCTGTTTTTTGCCTATTTCAGAGTTTCACAGAAAGAGAATATCAAATGGAGTCCAAACGGAATGAAACCTCCAGGAACGTGATTTTCGGAACGAACGTGATCCACATGACTTGGACCCTACGTCAAGACATCAACCAGGAAGGCGCGAGGTAGGGGGCCGCGCCCTCCACCCTCGTGGGCCCCACGTTGCTCCACTGACGTACTTCTTCCTCCTATATATACCTACGTATCCCCAAACTACCAGATACGGAGCCAAAAACCTAATTCCACCGCCGCAACCTTCTGTACCCGTGAGATCCCATCTTGGGTCCTTTTCCGGAGCTCCGCCGGAGGGGGCATCGATCACGGAGGGCTTCTACATCAACACCATAGCCTCTCCGATGATGTGTGAGTAGTTTACCTCAGACCTTCGGGTCCATAGTTATTAGCTAGATGGCTTCTTCTCTCTTTTTGGATCTCAATACAATGTTCTCCCCCTCTCTTGTGGAGATCTATTCGATGTAATCTTCTTTTGCGGTGTGTTTGTTGAGACCGATGAATTGTGGGTTCATGATCAAGTTTATCTATATTTGAATCTTTTCTGAATTCTTTTATGTATGATTGGTTATCTTTGCAAGTCTCTTCGAATTATCAGTTTGGTTTGGCCTACTAGATTGATCTTTCTTGCAATGGGAGAAGTGCTTAGATTTGGGTTCAATCTTGCGGTGTCCTTTCCCAGTGACAGTAGGGGCAGCAAGGCACGTATTGTATTGTTGCCATCGAGGATAACAAGATGGGGTTTATATCATATTGCATGAGTTTATCCCTCTACATCATGTCATCTTGCTTCAAGTTTTACTCTGTTCTTATGAACTTAATACTCTAGATGCATGCTGGATAGCGGTCGATGTGTGGAGTAATAGTAGTAGATGCAGGCAGGAGTCGGTCTACTTGTCTCGGACGTGATGCCTATATACATGATCATACCTAGATATTCTCATAACTATGCTCAATTCTGTCAATTGCTCAACAGTAATTTGTTCACCCACCGTAATACTTATGCTCATGAGAGAAGCCACTAGTGAAACCTATGGCCCCCGGGTCTATTTTTCATCATATTAATCTTCCAACAAAATGCTATTTCCATTGTCTTTTATTTTGCTCTTATTTTACTTTGCATCTTTATCATAAAAACACCAAAAATATTATTCTATCATATCTATCAGATCTCAGTCTCGTAAGTGACCGTGAAGGGATTGACAACCCATTTTATTGCGTTGGTTGCGAGGATTTATTTGTTTGTGTAGGTGCGAGGGACTTGTGCGTGGCCTCCTACTGGATTGATAACTTGGTTCTCAAAAACTGAGGGAAATACTTACGCTACTTTGCTGCATCACCCTTTCCTCTTCAAGGGAAAACCAACACAGTGCTCAAGAGGTAGCAAGAAGGATTTCTGGCGCCGTTGCCGGCGAGTCTACGCAAAAGTCTACATACCAAGTACCCATCACAAACCCTTATCTCCCACATCACATTATTTGCCATTTGTCTCTCGCTTTCCTCTCCCCCACTTCACCCTTCCCGTTTTATTCACCCTTTCTTTTCCGTTCGCCTCTTTCTCGCTTGCTTCTTGTTCGCTCGTGTGTTGGATTGCTTGCTTGTCACGATGGCTCAAGATAATACCAAATTATGTGACTTTACCAATACCAACAACAATGATTTCTTAGCACTCCGATTGCTCCTCTTACCGATACTGAATCTTGTGAAATCAATGCTGCTTTGTTGAATCTTGCCATGAAAAATAAATTCGCCGGCTTTCCTAGTGAAGATGCCGCTACCCATTAAATAGCTTCGTTGATTTATGTGATATGCAAAAAAAGAAAGATGTGGACAATGATATTGTTAAATTGAAGCTATTTCCTTTTTCTCTTAGAGATCGTGCTAAAGCTTGGTTTTCGTCTTTGCCTAAAAATAGTATTGATTCCTGGAATAAGTGCAAAGATGCTTTTACCTCTAAGTATTTTCCTCCCGCTAAAATAATCTCTCTTAGAAACGATATTATGAATTTTAAGCAACTTGATCATGAACATGTTGCACAAGCTTGGGAGAGGATGAAATTAATGATACGTAATTTCCCTACTCATGGTTTGAATTTATGGATGATTATACAAAAAATTTATGCCGGATTGAATTTTGCTTCTAGAAATCTTTTAGATTCGGCCGCGGGAGGCACTTTTATGGAAATCACTTTAGGAGAAGCTACAAAACTCCTAGATAATATTATGGTTAATTATTCTCAATGGCACACCGAAAGATCTACTAATAAAAAGTGCATGCGATAGAAGAAATTAATGTTTTGAGTGGAAAGATGGATGAACTTCTGAAATTATTTGCTAATAAAAGTGTCTCTTCTGATCCTAATGATATGCCTTTGTCTACTTTGATTGAGAATAATAATGAATCTATGGATGTGAATTTTGTTGGTAGGAATAATTTTGGTAACAACGCGTATAGAGGAAACTTTAATCCTAGGCCGTACCCTAGTAATTCCTCTAATAATTATGGTAATTCCTACAACAATTCTTATGGAAATTTTAATAAGATGCCTTCTGAATTTGAGACTAGTGTTAAAGAATTTATGAATTCGCAAAATAATTTCAATGCTTTGCTTGAAGAAAAATTGCTTAAAGTTGATGAATTGGCTAGGAACGTTGATAGAATTTCTCTTGATGTTGATTCTTTGAAACTTAGATCTATTCCTCCTAAGCATTATATCAATGAGTCTCTCAAAGCCATGAGAATTTCCATTGATGAGTGCAAAGAAAGAACCGCTAGGATGCGAGCTAAGAAAGATTGCTCTAGATACCAATTATACCGAAAAAGGCTTTCGCCCCGCTTTATATATAAAGCAAAGATCATCAACAACCCGGTACAAAGCACGCCCCCAGAACACACGCAAACACCCAAGGCAGGATATATAGGCGCTGCGCGCAGCAATTCCACCCCAAGCACTACAATAGCAACCGGGGGCCTCAACCGTGAACACGCCACCGTAAAGAGGAGAAGCTACATACAATGAACCGTGGGCTCCAAGGCGGTGCCTACAGGAAGGTTACGACACCGAAGCGCCGTCACCGCCCGACCCAATGATCAGGGTTTCACATGGAGCAACACGTCGGGCAGTGAGAGCCGCGACGACGCCTTCAAGAAGAGAACGAGCTTCGCCGCCGCCGGTCCGTCCGAAGATAGAACAGGTTTTCACCCCGGCCAATATTCACCGCCACCGAACGTCACACCCTGGCTACCACGCCGCCCACACGGCCTTGGTCACCAGGTACCACCAAGCCACGGGCTTTGCCCATGAGCACCGCGACATCACTACCAGGGCCGCCGCCCCGGCATCCAGGACCTCGATGCCACCTCACCCGCCACTCACCGCTACCCCAACCAAAGAGACGAGTGGAAAGGAACCGCCTTTCGCACCCCCTTTCGCACCCCTGAGCAGTCTCTAGCGTCGAGACCCAATAGGCCAGCCAAAACTGGCCATGAGGGTGATCTACACGGTGCTCAATCACTTTTGCAAGGTGTTCGGGGTGCAACTGCAAGCTACTTAGACGAAACAGTAGCATAGCTAAATGAATGACGGAAGTGGGGCGCCCCAGCCTTGATAAAATAGTCACTGTTATCCTTGCATGTAATCATTATTGTAAGACCATTTATTTTCTCAACAAAAGAGTAATTTTTTTCTCTTTCGCAGAAAAAAATAGTTGTTTTTATTTTGCATGAAGCTAGATTAATGTCAATGAGAAAAAATAAAATAAAAGCACTGGTGTTTATTTAAGCCACATCGACACAGCACATGGAAACAAACCAGGATACAAATTGGACTGATCGACCAATACCAAAGCTCGACTGCTTTTTCGCGCCTAAGGAAGCTAGCTCCGTTCAAAACATACGACAAACCATACACAGAGGAATGAAGGAACAAAGGAAACATGCAATCGACGATGACGAGGACAGACGCATGAACCATTAATGGGAACCCGAAGAAAAGAACTAGATGAGGCGCCATTCCATTCCAGCGGTGAGCTAGCTCAGGTCCTGACAGTGGTGCCGACCGCTACGCACTTGCCGCCACCGGTAGGGGGGTTGTCTTTCTTGAATTCGAACCCGGCGTCGCACTTGACTACGTTGGTGACAACGCACTCGCCGCCGCCGCGAATGGAGGGATCTTCCTTGAATTCGAACCCAGCGCCGCACTTGAGTAAGGCGGCTACGACGCATCCGCCGCCGCCGCTCATGGAGGGATCTTTCTTGAATTCGAACCCGGCGCCGCATTGCACTACGGCTGCTACGACGCACCCGCCACCGCCGCTAATGGATGGATCTTCCTTGAATTCGAACCCGGCGCCGCACTTGAGTACGTCGGCTACGACGCACTCGCCGCCGCCGCTAACAGAGGGATCTTCCTTGAATACCAACCCGCCGCCGCACTTGAGTATGTCGGCTACGACGCACACGCCGCCGCCGCTAATGGAGGGATCTCTCTTGAATACCAACCCGCCTTCGCACTTCAGTACGTCCTCTGCAAGCATCCTGCCAGCCGCCGCGGCCGGCACGATGGAGCTCAGCTGCAGAACGACGCCGACCAGGACAAGGAGCAGCACGGTGTTTCGGGCCAGGGAAGCCATCAATACCGAAACGTGGGGTTTTGCTTTGGTTCTAGGCAGGTGGCAATGCAATGAACTCGGAGGTTAACGTGTGTGCTGCGTAGTGCGTAACTGGTGTTGGTTTGATGATTCTGTTTGTGCCGTGGACAATCGTTTATATAGGGAAGGGATGCAGGGGAGAGGGCCGGTGTGATCTGCGTGGATGTTTTTGTTTCATTAGCGTTTAACCAATTCCCCATCAATTAATGCAAGCTTGAATAGATAGATAGACATATATAGTTGCAAATTAATGGCCTTGCACTTGCACGCACGTCCTACCAAGATGTGCGGCACGTCTAACGTTTTCTTGTTATTATTCTAATGGATTTTGATCGATCGGGCGTTGTTAAATTACGCTATAATTACTCGTTTCAGTGCAGTTTACAGTTAAATTATATATAAACAATATAGGTTTGCTAAGCTAAACAATCTGGCACGCACCACGAGTCCAGCTATCTGGGCAACGTGCTTAAGAGTTAAGCGATTTGCTTAGTTAGTTTTCACAAAAACAATGATTTGCTTACTTAGTGCTAACCATGGACTCTTGCTTAGCTAGTGTTGTGCTGTGCTGGATCACGAACGTCACCACGTGTGATTGCATAGCTTACTTCCGTAAGAATGATGAGACACTCACGACTCTACCCGGGAGAGGATTTTGGGCACCCAGGTGCGGGGACACGCACATTGTGGACCGTTGATCTGCGCCAAGATTTGCTCATATGTTTGTGTATATGGTCTTTTTGTGTTGTCTATGACTTTGGCTATGTCCATAATGTTATGAATATCTAATCATATATCTATTTTCTCGTGGGGCCAAATAACTGTTCGTGTGGCCTATGTACGGTAAGTGAATCTGCACATAGAAGTCCGAAGAAAAAGGATTTATTCGCAGCATAGATAGACAGCTCTTCTTCCCCTGGTCTTCTTCGTTGATATCTCTCTCTCTTTCTAGTTCGCTCTCATCTTACAAGAAATAGAATCCTGAAGTAAAATTAGTTATTATTTGAATCTTCTGAAATAGATAATGATTATTAGTAATACAAGTGGAGTTCTAGCGGAAGGTTGATCAAAAAGGTTAGTTATATTTACATATTTCTTCTTCATTACTTTTTGTTTTTGTGCCATAGTTGAAATCTATAATATTTTGTCGGATCTCCTTGTTGATATTGTATTTTGCACATTGATGATTCAATCCGTTTGTTTTGTTTATTCAGTCCACATATTAGATATAGTAACTGTGTCTTTTCACGATACTATGAATTTCAAACTTCTAAGGAGAATAATACTATTATCTGCGATTCAATGTATATATGGATATTTTTTTGTTCAGTTACTGAGGATGAAACTTAATCTATTCAACTTTTAGTTATTAGATTCTTTTACTTCATGAGTACTAAAATATAACGAGTATATGATCTTGAATTCCTATATTGATTTTGTTTACTGTGACATGCTACGATTCCGAATCATAACAGGGCATATTATGGTTACACATGTTGTGAAGTATGTAATGTATGTAAGAAAACATAACGTTAAGTTACAGGGAATAAAATGTAATTGATTTGAGATTTAGTTAGTTAACCTTTTGTCTTCATGATCTGTAACATCCCAAAATTCTAAATTTTGGAATGTTACTTAACTAAAAAATAATGATTGATTTGTTTCATATTATTTGAATTTGAGTTGAATCTGAACTTTTTTAGATTTGATTTGAATATTTAATATAGACCAAATACAATGACTTCCCCAAAGTTTCTATATGAAATTTTGTTGCATTTGGAAGTTCAAATATTCAAACAATTTCCAATTCAAAAGAAAACAGAGGAGAGAAGATAATATGACTTCTTCAATAATAAATATTTTGAATATTTATTTGGAGTTTTAAGAAAAATAATAAATCTTTTGGGCATTTAATAAACCCTAAAAATAATTTTGGGAATTATTATTATTTTCCAAATTGGTTTTATATTAAAAAAATGTGTTACAATATGAGCTGGAATAAATCTTCGTTAAGCTATATGTGAGTATCAATATTGTTGTGGTTTTTTTTGGAGTTTTACAAGTTGTGTTGGTATAGTTTTGAGCCTAGATAAATTTTCTATAATTAATAAAAATAAAACATATTTTTTTACGTGAACCTTGGCCTAAACTGTGCCAGGCCCAGCAATAGACTGAGCAGCTCGCCCCACCTTTTGACCCACGGCATGTTAGAGGCCGAAGGGGTACGGGCGAACGTGGACCGTCTGTTTCATAATCGATCAACGGCAGCCAGCGTGCCCCTCTTTCTATCTCGTTTTCTCTCTCTGTCAGGTGGGGCCTCCCTATCATCTCCTTCCTCCCCAGTTGGATAAGCACGGTGGAAACTTCATCATGGAGTGTAAGCAGATGGAGTTGGAATTTGCAAATATTTCCTTTGTGCATGGTTTTCGTGAGGCAAATGAGGTAGAGGATAGCCTAACTAAAATTTCTCTTACCATTAAATCTTCAGGATTTTGGGAGAACGTGCTCCCTTTCAATCTTCTTGACAACGTTGCACCCGTGACCACCTTTATTCATGCAGATCCACACAATAGCAAGCTCCCTGACGTTCATCGAATCTCGCCGGCGCCGTCCTGTCTCTAGTCGTCCCTCACAGACGCTAGAGGAGGCTCTCAACACCACGAGCAGCACCATCGTCATCGCCTCAACTCATCGGACCCTGTCGTGCTCCTCCCCGACCCCGAGGACCACCATGAGCGACGCCCACACAAACCCATGCCCAGCGCTAACGTCTTCCCCAGGCATCACCATCCTCTGTTCATCCCGGTGAGCCTCTCTTGTCCGTCCAATCGTTGATAGATGGCTAGGATTAGATCATATGTTTTTTTATTAGATCAAAGCGGCACGCCTTAGATTTCAGTCGTTCGCTGTTTTGACTCCGCAGGGAACGGGTACCGCTCAGTAGCTTTGTGTCACGTGTCCCAGGACCTCTTCATAAATAAAACTAGTGCCGTTTAGACCCTGGAGATTTCATAATAGCCCCTGGAATTCAAAACTTTACAACTTTTTATCAGTAAGGAGAATTGAGATGAATGTAAATTTAAGAATTTGGCAGTGTCAAATTTAGTCAAATTCAAATCTCGTTCAACCTTTATTTCATCATGACTTTCAAATCATAGTTCATTTTTGAGTGATTCCTTTTTCATTTCGAATCACTAGTCATCCCTCATCTATTTTGTAACCTAGATTCATTTATTCAAGATTTTTTTAGATATTCAAATATAAATTCAAATTTGGATCCCGATTCAACCATATCTTTAGTTTGGTTAACTCTTTTGAGTTATTTCTTTTCCCTGGCATACTAAAAACAACATAGGAATCTATACCGGATACAATACTTAGTATGTTGTTGTTCTTTTGCACTACGCCATATTTGTTCTTGTGTTTCTTTTGGATTCTTTTTTATGGCATAGTAGTTTATTGGATGTTATTTGCTTATGTTAGATTGATCGGAGAGCGAAGCAAAATTGTATCAGACTTTATATCAATTCAAGTGAAGACCAAGGCTAGTTACATCTTGAAAATTTTACACCATTCCTATATTTTTTAATGCATTTAGTCCTCTTAAAATAGTATTGCATGAGTTGGATTTATACCAGATGGTATGCTATTACACCTAGTAATTTATTGAGGTAGGCCTAAGCTTTATATCATTGTCGCCACCATGGAGAATCTTATTGCTTCGTTACTGGCAGTGCACAACTAAATAGTACCCGCATTGCACCACTAATTAATCGAGCTATACTATGCCAGGAGAACGTGCTACGATATCGGTATTCTGTTTATTTACTTATTACAATGTTGCTTAAGATGATAAATTTGTTGGTGCTAGGGATTCCTCCAAAAGTGATGACTCACACATTGCTGGCAGCATGAAAGGGAAAAGGAATGTTTGCCCGTGATCTCGAAATCCTGCTCAATAAGGATTGATCAAAAGAACTAAAATTATAGTGAGAGTTGAAACTGAATCACAACAATTATATTTGCTAAGTTAAAGCCCATACATTGGTTTTTACATGTTTGTACCGTTGAGACGGAGGCCCGGAGGCGGAAACGTACTTTGCTCAAGGTGCGCAATCGGTGGATGCAGGAAGAAGTAGACGACACCCCAAAAGGTTTAGATGTATTTTTTTATTTCTGCAAATGTGTTTTTTGTAAGGTTATGTGCAACTCAATACATGGTCTTTGGCCTTTCCACAAAGAAGAAGAAATAGAGATTCATCGCATTGCATCAACATCTTTCTCATTGAGAATAATAGTACCAATGATCCACGTTGTTAGTTGGACAATAATTTTGTAAATAAAACGTATGGTATACAACAAAGAGAAAGATATATAGCAAACCTGCTGCGCTAACATAGTTGATCGTTCGTACTATAGTCGGTGTCCAAAGATAGTTGGGGTCTTCATCCTTGTATTGAACGGAAGATAGTGTCTAGCTCTATCCATACCCGCAAGAAATAAGTATACAGAAGCTTGAAACCCTGGAAAGAGCTAGACACTATCTTTGCGAAGCAAACTTGGTGGCTCATCTCTGCACCAAGGAAGCTCTTAGCAATCTTAAGAGCAACTCCAATGGGCCGACCCAAACGGACGGCGCTTTTGTCCGCTTTTTGTCCGTTTGGGTCGGCCCAGCGGATACAAACGTCCGGCGATGTGTTTGGGTCGGCGCGAGCGCTCAACGCTGGTCTGACCCATTTTGTCGACGCGTCAAAAAAAAGTTTGAAAGCATTTGAAAAATAAACACATACATTTAATTAAACATAAAAGCCGGCCACGAAGGCCGGCGGAAGTCCACATTACATAATTAACATAAAAAAACTAACAACTAGACGACGCGCTGCCGGTGAGGTCGATCAGCGTCAGCGCTGGACCAGCCCAGGGGAACGCCGTGTTCCAGAGGGCGGCGATGTCGGGCTGCGCCGCCGCAGCCTGGGCCTGGCGCGCCTCGTCTTCGGCCTCGCGCTCGAGCATCTATAGGCGCTCGGCCTCCCTGCACTCCTCGGCCAGCCGAACGCGGCGCCATTGGTCGAGGTAGGCCGCCTCCTGCGCGCTGACCCACACGCGCACTACTCCGGTCCAGGAGTAGCGCTCGAGGGGGGCCGGCTCCTCCTGCTCGGCTTTGGGCGGGGTCACCGGCGGCATGACGCAGTCGCCCACCGCGGAGAGGGCCATGGCCTCCGCCATGGCAGCCTGGAAAGCCGCCTCCTCCGCCTCCCTCCACCGCTCCTCCTCCTCGCTCTCCTTAATGGCCGCCTGGTTGATACGTCTCCAACGTATCTATAATTTTTTATTGTTCCATGCTATATTATATTCTGTTTTGGAAATTATTGGGCTTTATTATACACTTTTATAATTTTTTGGGACTAACCTATTAACCGGAGGCCCAGCCCAGAATTGCTGTTTTTTGCCTATTTCAGAGATTCGCAAAAAGAGAATATCAAATGGAGTCCAAACGGAATGAAACCTCCGGGAACGTGATTTTCGGAACGAACGTGATCCACAGGACTTGGACCCTACGTCAAGACATCAACCAGGAAGGCACGAGGTAGGGGGCGCGCCCTCCACCCTCATGGGCCCCACGTTGCTCCACCGACGTACTTCTTCCTCCTATATATACCTACGTACCCCCAAACTACCAGATACGGAGCCAAAAACCTAATTCCACCGCCGCAACCTTCTGTACCCGTGAGATCCCATCTTGGGTCCTTTTCCGGAGCTTCGCTGGAGGGGGCATCGATCACGGAGGGCTTCTACATCAACACCATAGCCTCTCCGATGATGTGTGAGTAGTTTACCTCAGACCTTCGGATCCATAGTTATTAGCTAGATGGCTTCTTCTCTCTTTATGGATCTCAATACAATGTTCTCCCCCTCTCTTGTGGAGATCTATTCGATGTAATCTTCTTTTGCGGATGTTTGTTGAGACCGATGAATTGTGGGTTTATGATCAAGTTTATCTATGAACAATATTTGAATCTTCTCTGTATTCTTTTATGTATGATTGGTTATCTTTGCAAGTCTCTTCGAATTATCAGTTTGGTTTGGCCTACTAGATTGATCTTTCTTGCAATGGGAGAAGTGCTTAGCTTTGGGTTCAATCTTGCGGTGTCCTTTCCCAGTGACAGTAGGGGCAGCAAGGCACGTATTGTATTGTTGCCATCAAGGATAAGAAGATGGGGTTTATATCATATTGCATGAGTTTATCCCTCTACATCATGTCATCTTGCTTAAAGTGTGACTCTGTTCTTATGAACTTAATACTCTAGATGCATGCTGGATAGCGGTCGATGTGTGGAGTAATAGTAGTAGATGCAGGCAGGAGTCGGTCTACTTGTCTCAGACGTGATTCCTATATACATGATCATACCTAGATATTCTCATAACTATGCTCAATTCTGTCAATTCCTCAACAGTAATTTTTTCACCCACCATAATACTTATGCTCATGAGAGAAGCCACTAGTGAAACCTATGGCCCCCGGGTCTATTTTCCATCATATTAATCTTCCAGCAAAATACTATTTCCATTGCCTTTTATTTTGCTTTTATTTTACTTTGCATCTTTATCATAAAAATACCAAAAATATTATCCTATCATATCTATCAGATCTCAGTCTCGTAAGTGACCGTGAAGGGATTGACAACCGCTTTTATTGCGTTGGTTGCGAGGATTTATTTGTTTGTGTAGGTGCGAGGGACTTGTGCGTGGCCTCCTACTGGATTGATAACTTGGTTCTCAAAAACTGAGGGAAATACTTATGCTACTTTGCTGCATCACCCTTTCCTCTTCAAGGGAAAACCAACATAGTGCTCAAGAGGTAGCAAGAAGGATTTCTGGCGCCATTGCCGGGGAGTCTACGCAAAAGTCTACATACCAAGTACCCAGCACAAACCCTTATCTCCCGCATTACCGTATTTGCCATTTGCCTCTCGTTTTCCTCTCCCCCACTTCACCCTTGCCGTTTTATTCACCCTCTCTTTTCCGTTCGCCTCTTTTTCTCTTGCTTCTTGTTTGCTCGTGTGTTGGATTGCTTGCTTGTCTCGATGGCTCAAGATAATACCAAATTGTGTGACTTTACCAATACCAACAACAATGATTTTCTTAGCACTCCGATTGCTCCTCTTACCGATACTGAATCTTGTGAAATCAATGCTGCTTTGTTGAATCTTGTCATGAAAGATCAATTCGCCGGCCTTCCTAGTGAAGATGCCGCTACCCATCTAAATAGCTTCGTTGATTTGTGTGATATGCAAAAGAAGAAAGATGTGGACAATGATATTGTTAAATTGAAGCTATTTCCTTTTTCGCTTAGAGATCGTGCTAAAGCTTGATTTTTGTCTTTGCCTAAAAATAGTATTGATTCCTGGAATAAGTGCAAAGATGCTTTTATCTCTAAGTATTTCCCTCCCGCTAAAATAATCTCTCTTAGAAACGATATTATGAATTTTAAGCAACTTGATCATGAACATGTTGCACAAGCTTGGGAGAGGATAAAATTGATGATACGTAATTGCCCTACTCATGGTTTGAATTTATGGATGATTATACAAAAAAATTATGCTGGATTGAATTTTGCTTTTAGAAATCTTTTAGATTCGGCCGCGGGAGGCACTTTTATGGAAATCACTTTAGGAGAAGCTACAAAACTCCTAGATAATATTATGGTTAATTATTCTCAATGGCACACCGAAAGATCTACTAATAAAAAGTGCATGCGATAGAAGAAATTAATGTTTTGAGTGGAAAGATGGATGAACTTATGAAATTATTTGGTAATAAAAGTGTCTCTTCTGATCCTAATGATATGCCTTTGTTTACTTTGATTGAGAATAATAATGAATCTATGGATGTGAATTTTGTTGGTAGGAATAATTTTGGTAACAACGCGTATAGAGGAAACTTTAATCCTAGGCCGTACCCTAGTAATTCCTCTAATAATTATGGTAATTCCTACAACAATTCTTATGGAAATTTTAATAAGATGCCTTCTGAATTTGAGACTAGTGTTAAAGAATTTATGAATTCGCAAAATAATTTCAATGCTTTGCTTGAAGAAAAATTGCCTAAAGTTGATGAATTGGCTAGGAACGTTGATAGAATTTCTCTTGATGTTGATTCTTTTAAACTTAGATCTATTCCTCCTAAGCATTATATCAATGAGTCTCTCAAAGCCATGAGAATTTCCATTGATGAGTGCAAAGAAAGAACCGCTAGGATGCGAGCTAAGAAAGATTGCTTTGTGAAAGTGTGTTCTTCTAATTTCAATGAAAATAAAGATGAAGATATAAAAGTTATTGATGTGTCCCCTATTAAATCTTTGTTTAGCAATATGAATCTTGATAATGATGGGACTGAAAATGATCTACCTTTACCTAGAAGGTGTTCCAAAAATTCTGAGTTTTTAGATCTTGATGCAAAAATTGGTAAAAGTGGGATTGAAGAGATCAAAACTCTAGATATTAATGAACCCACTATTTTGGATTTCAAGGAATTTAATTATGATAATTGCTCTTTGATAGATTGTATTTCCTTGTTGCAATCCGTGCTAAATTCTCCACATGCTCAACACAAAGCTTTTACTAAACATATCGTTGATGCTTTAATGCAATCTTATGAAGAAAAACTTGAGTTGGAAGTTTCTATCCCTAGAAAACTTTATGATGAGTGGGAACCTACTATTAAAATTAAAATTAAAGATCATGAATTCTATGCTTTGTGTGATTTGGGTGCTAGTGTTTCCACGATTCCAAAGACTTTGTGTGATTTGTTAGGTTTCCGTGATTTTGATGATTGCTCTCAAAACTTGCACCTTGCGGATTCCACTATTAAGATACCTATGGGAAGAATTAATGATGTTCTTATTATTGCAAATAGGAATTATGTGCCCGTAGATTTTATTGTCCTTGATATAGATTGCAATCCTTCATGTCCTATTATTCTTCGTAGACCTTTCCTTAGAATGATTGGTGCAATTATTGATATGAAGGAAGGGAATATTAGATTCCAATTTCCGTTAAGGAAAGGCATGGAACATTTTCCTAGAAAGAAAATAAAATTACCATATGAATCTATATGAGAGCCACTTATGGATTTCCTACCAAAGATGGCGGTACCTAGAGCTATCCTTGCTTTTATGCCTAGCTAGGGGCGTTAAACGATAGCGCTTGTTGGGAGGCAACCCAATTTTATTTTTATTTTTTTGCTTTTTGCTTCTGTTTAGGAATAAATCTTTGATATAGCCTCTGGTTAGATGTGTTTTTGTTTTTGAATTAGTGTTTGTGCCAAGTTAAACCTATAGGATCTTCTTGGATGATAGTTATTTGATCTTGCAGAAAATTCCAGAAACTTTCTGTTCAAGAAAATAATTGTTAAAAATCACCATAACGTGATAAAATATTGATTCCAATTGCTGATGATCAATAAACAAATTATCTAGGTCTTCCTATTTTGGCTGAATTTTTGGAGTTCCAGAAGTTTGCGTTAGTTACAGATTACTACAGACTGTTCTGTTTTTGACAGATTCTGTTTTTCGTGTGTTGTTTGCTTATTTTGATGAATCTATGGCTAATGAAATAATTTATAAACCATAGAGAAGTTGGAATACAGTAGGTTTAACACCAATATAAATAAAGAATGAGTTCAATACAGTACCTTGAAGTGGTGTTTTGTTTTCTTTCGCTAACGGAGCTCACGAGATTTTCTGTTATGTTTTGTGTTGTGAAGTTTTCAAGTTTTGGGTAAAAGATTTGATGGATTATGGAACAAGGAGTGGCAAGAGCCTAAGCTTGGGGATGCCCATGGCACCCCAAGATAATCTAAGGACACCAAAAATCAAAGCTTGTGGATGCCCCGGAAGGCATCCCCTCTTTCGTCTACTTCCATCGGTAACTTACTTGGAGCTATATTTTTATTCACCACATGATATGTGTTTTGCTTGGAGCGTCTTGTATTATTTGAGTCTTTGCTTTTTAGTTTACCACAATCATCTTTGCTGGACACACCTTTTGAGAGAGACACACATGATTCGGAAATTATTAGAATACTCTATGTGCTTCACTTATATCTTTTGAGTCATCTAGTTTTTGCTCTAGTGCTTCACTTATATCTTTTAGAGCACGGTGGTGGATTTGTTTTATAGAAACTATTATTCTCTCATGCTTCACTTATATTATTTTGAGAGTCTTAAACAGCATGGTAATTTGCTTAATCCTAATATGCTAGGTATTCAAGACTAGTAAAAACTTTTTTATGAGTGTGTTGAATACAGAGAGAAGTTTGATGCTTGATGATTGTTTTGTGATATGGAGGTAGTGATATTAAAGTCTTGCTAGTTATGTAGTTGTGAATTTGAGAAATACTTGTGTTGAAGTTTGCAAGTCCCGTAGCATGCACGTATGGTAAACGTTATGTAACAAATTTGAAACATGAGGTGTTCTTTGATTGTCCTCCTTATGAGTGGCGGTCGGGGACGAGCGATGGTCTTTTCCTACCAATCTATCCCCCTAGGAGCATGCACGTAGTGCTTGGTTTTTGATGACTTGTAGATTTTTGCAATAAGTATGTGATTTCTTTATGACTAATGTTGAGTCCATGGATTATACGCACTCTTACCCTTCCATCAATACTAGCCTCTTCGGTACCGTGCATTGCCCTTTTTCACATTGAGAGTTGGTGCAAACTTCGCCGGTGCATCCAAACCCCGTGATATGATACGCTCTTTCACACATAAGCCTCCTTATATCTTCCTCAAAACAGCCACCATACCTACCTATTATGGCATTTCCATAGCCATTCCGAGATATATTTCCATGCAACTTTCCACCGTTCCATTTATCATGACACGTTCATCATTGTCATATTGCTTTGCATGATCATGTAGTTGACATAGTATTTGTGGCAAAGCCACCATTCATAATTCTTTCATACATGTCACTCTTGATTCATTGCATATCCTGGTACACCGCCGGAGGCATTCATATAGAGTCATACTTTGTTCTAGTATCGAGTTGTAATCATTGAGTTGTAAATAGATAGAAGTGTGATGATCATCATTTTTAGAGCATTGTCCCAAGTGAGGAAAAAAAATAAAAAATAAAGAAAGGCCATAAAAAAAAGAAGGCCCAAAAAAATGAGAGAAAAAGAGAGAAGGGACAATGTTACTATCCTTTTACCACACTTGTGCTTCAAAGTAGCACCATAATCTTCATGATAGAGAGTCTCTTGTTTTGTCACTTTCATATACTAGTGGGAATTTTTCATTATAGAACTTGGCTTGTATATTCCAACAATGGGCTTCCTCGAATGCCCTAGGTCTTCGTGAGGAAGCAAGTTGGATGCACACCCACTTAGTTTCTTTTGAGCTTTCATACATTTATAGTTCTAGTGCATCCGTTGCATGGCAATCCCTACTCCTTGCATTAACATCAATCGATGGGCATCTCCATAGCTCATTGATTTGCCGCATTGATGTGAGACTTTATCCTTTTTTGTCTTCTCCACATAACCCCCATCATTATATTCTATTCCACCCATAGTGCTATATCCATGTCTCACGCTCATGTATTGCGTGAAGGTTGAAAAAGTTTGAGATTACTAAAGTATGAAACAATTGCTTGGCTTGTCATCGGGGTTGTGCATGATGAGAGCATTCTTGTGTGACGAAAATGGAGCATGACCAAACTATATGATTTTGTAGGGATGAACTTTCTTTGGCCATGTTATTTTGAGAGGACATAATTGCTTAGTTAGTATGCTTGAAGTATTATTACTTTTATGTCAATATGAACTTTTATCTTGAATCTTTCGGATCTGAATATTCATACCACAATTAAGAAAATTACATTGAAATTATGCCAAGTAGCATTCCACATCAAAAATTCTGTTTTTATCATTTACCTACTCGAGGACGAGCAGGAATTAAGCTTGGGGATGCTTGATACGTCTCCAATGTATCTATAATTTTTGATTGTTCCATGCTATATTATATTCTGTTTTGGACATTATTGGGCTTTATTATACACTTTTATATTATTTTTTGGGACTAACCTATTAACCGGAGGCCCAGCCCAGAATTGTTGTTGTTTTTTACCTATTTCAGAGTTTCGCAGAAAAAGAATATCAAACGGAGTCCAAACGGAATGAAACCTTCGGGGACGTGATTTTCGGAACGAACGTAATCCAGAGGACTTGGACCCTACGTCAAGACATCAACCAGGAAGGCACGAGGTATGGGGCGCACCCTCCACCCTCGTGAGCCCCACGTTGCTCCACCGACGTACTTCTTCCTCCTATATATACCTACGTACCCCCAAACTACCAGATACGGAGCCAAAAACCTAATTCCACCGCTGCAATCTTCTGTACCCGTGAGATCCTATCTTGGGGCCTTTTCCGGAGCTCCGCCGGAGGGGGCATCGATCACGGAGGGCTTCTACATCAACACCATAGCCTCTCCGATGATGTGTGATTAGTTTACCTCAGACCTTCGGGTCCATAGTTATTAGCTAGATGTCTTCTTCTCTCTTTTTGGATCTCAATACAATATTCTCCCCCTCTCTTGTGGAGATCTATTCGATGTAATCTTCTTTTGCGGTGTGTTTGTTGAGACCGATGTATTGTGGGTTTATGATCAAGTTTATCAATGAAAAATACTTGAATCTTCTCTGAATTATTTTATGTATGATTGGTTATCTTTGCAAGTCTCTTCGAATTATCAGTTTGGTTTGGCCTACTAGATTGATCTTTCTTGCAATGGGAGAAGTGCTTTTCTTTGGGTCCAGTCTTGCGGTGTCCTTTCCCAATGACAGTAGGGGCAGCAAGGCAAGTATTGTATTGTTGCCATCGAGGATAACAAGATGGGGTTTATATCATATTGCATGAGTTTATCCCTCTACATCATGTCATCTTGCTTAAAGCGTCACTCTGTTCTTATAAACTTAATACTCTAGATGCATGCTGGATAGCGGTCGATGTGTGGAGTAATAGTAGTAGATGCAGGCAGGAGTCGGTCTACTTGTCTCGGACGTGATGCCTATATACATGATCATACCTAGATATTCTCGATTCTGTCAATTGCTCAACAGTAATTTGTTCACCCACCGTAATACTTATGCTCATGAGAGAAGCCACTAGTGAAACCTATGGCCCCCGGGTCTATTTTCCATCATATTAATCTTCCAACAACAAGCTATTTCCATTGCCTTTTGTTTTGCTTTTATTTTACTTTGCATCTTTATCATAAAAATACCAAAAATATTATCCGATCATATCTATCAAATCTCACTCTCGTAAGTGACCGTGAAGAGATTGACAACCCCTTTTATTGTGTTGGTTGCGAGGATTTATTTGTTTGTGTAGGTGCGAGGGACTTGTGTGTGGCCTCCTACTAGATTGTTACCTTGGTTGTCAAAAACTGAGGGAAATACTTACGCTACTTTGGTGCATCACCCTTTCCTCTTTAAGGGAAAACCAACGCAGTGCTCAAGAGGTAGCACTGGTAGGCGGCCTCGGCCTCCTGGTCCTTGTCGCGGACGACGAGCGGGGGCGGCGGCAGGCTGCGGCCGACGCCGCGGACGCCGCGTCGCCTCGCCTCCTCGTGCTCGAAGGCGAACCATCGAGCCCAGTTGGGCGAGTCGACGGCGTAGTGCGGTTTGGCGTGCTGCTCCGGCGTCAGCAACGCCCGCCGGCGCCGCACCTCCTCCGCATGGGCCCTCACCGTCTGCGGCGCCACCGGTACTGGGATCCTCTCCGGATCCAAATGCCAGTCATGCGGCAGCGTCGCGTCGGGGTACGGCAAAGGCACGCGGTGCTGCCAATGCCACTCGGCCTGGTGCACTGGCACATTGATGCGCTGCCTCTGCCGGGGAGCGCGCGGCGGCGCGGGGAGGGCGGGGGAATGGCGGGCGGGGGCCTTGCTCTTCCCGCTGTGGCCGATGCCGGAGAAGAAGCCCATGCTGGCGATGGCTAGGGTTGTCGCCGGCGTGGGGGCAGGGGTGGCCAAATGGGGACGGGGGCGAGTGGCAGTAGATGAGAACGGCCCCGCCGCACGCCCGGCTTAAAAAAGGACGACCGTTGTCGCTGACGCGTGGGCCCAAGATGGACGGTCGTCATAAATAATGTTGACCGTCGTAGTTGGACGGCCGCCAGATGGGGACGCGGCGGAAGGCGAGGAGACACGCGGCGCGTCCGCGCCGACACATTCCAAGCGCAGTTTTGGGCCCGAAATGGGTCGGCGCGGACGCCAGGCGGACGCGATTTGCGTTTGGGTCGGCGCGTTGGGCCTCGACTTTTGTCCGCGCCGACCCAAACGAACGCGGGTGGACGAAATGGGTTGCCCCATTGGATTGCTCTAATAGTCAACGCATTGATGAAACACTCAGTTTGTTGTCTGCAGCTCTGCAAGGAGATAAACAGAACGAGCCGAGGTCACTAATTGGGGTCGTTGGCCTCAGGACCCGAGCCTGAAAAACTCAATGCAGCTCGAGCCGCTCGCCCCAGCCCAGGCCCAAGACGCGCACGAGCAGATCACCGCCGCACGACCCAACAACCTAGGTATGCACTTGGCCCCACTGCCGCTGTCCTCGATGCCGGCCACCCCACCTCCCTCGCTTCGCGCGCCCAGGCCATCTTCGTCTCCGTCGACTACCACCACCCTGCACTCCTACGACGCCTCGTGCAGGGCTCTAGCTGGGTGGCGTCCCACGCCGACGAGGATCCCTGGCTCACCGAACACGCCGACTTCTCTCGATCGGCAAAGAAAGCGCGGGCGCGATTTTCACTCGCTCGGTCCGGTCATGTTCAAGTTCTTCCGGTCGCTCTTCCATCCGCGGGGAAAAGGTGCGCCGTAATAATCAACCCCACCACCACCTTCCACCTGCTTCATCAATTCCCCAATCATGCACCATGGCTCTGCACATTATTTTTCATATATATTTTCCCCTCTTATCTTTACTCCTATAAAAAGCTGAGTTGGTGATGATGGTGTGCCTGCCATCCTTCATTTACAACCGTTCGATTTACATCCAACGCATCTGAGACAAACTATGTCAGTTTTACAAAAAGGCCCCCGCACTCCACTACTCGTTTGTAGATAACCCCCTGCCTCTCACCTCATCTAGCCATCTAATGACAAAATAAGAAGAATCTGGAGAGGTTGATGCTCTTGGTGTCTTCTGCCCCCAACGCCTCTCATGCCTTCTGTCGTGGAATTGTCACGGCAGATGTCCTCGTGCAAGGACTTAGTCGTGGAGCCATCGCAGCTAGGAAGCTTAAAGGGGTTAAACAGGACAAAGGACACGAGGATTATACTGCTTCGGCCCCTTACGTTGAAGGTGAAAGCCTACTCCAGTTGAGGTGGAATTACTTAGGATTTCGATGACCAGGAGCTAAACCGCTCTGCATGGCTATCGATATGATCTTACTTGTCCTGAACCGCCGCCGGGTCGTCCCTTTATATAGAAAGTTTAACGCCCAGCGGCTCTCAGAGTCCCGACCGGCTCATAAACTGTGTCCGGCTCAGATTCTTAACTATTCTTGCCTTACACTACAAGTCATGCCATAACGGCGGTTTACCACTACGGGCCTTAAGCCGCCTCTGGGCCTTAGACCTATTACTAAATCTCCATCCTTAACCTGTCCTTGGGCTTCTGAACGAAGAGCTGCCGCAACGTAACCCGGCCCATCTACGGCGGGTTACACCAGTAGCTATATCCTCAACATTAGGCCCCAGATTGATTTGAACTGGTTCATGTCAATCTTCAATATCTTAAGAAAAGATCTTCCGGCTTCTGTTTTGCGCAAAGGTTATAACCCGCCATGACGTCATCTTCTGGATTCTTGGTAACCCGCCGTGACGTCATCCGCCATTAATGCATGTTCCGTCCAATGTATCTCAACGGATCCTTATCTTAATAACCATCCCGAAAATCGAGGCACCTCTACAGCTGGATAATCATGTCTTCAGCCTCCTCGTTTCTCGCGCCCACTTAACAGCCGTCCCTTATAAATAGGCCCGACCGGGTCCTCTTTCACTCTTCCCTTTCCATCGTCTTCCTCCTCTCAACGCCCCAGAACCCGAGCTCCGCCGCCGCCGCCGCGCCTCTCGTCTTCCTCAGCCTCGGCTGCTGCATCAACCTGAGCTGGTCCAGATAACGGCGGCGACTCTCCGCAGTGAACCTGCAACCGTAAGTCTTCTTCTTCTCGGACGTCAGATCCGCATCAGGCTTCCGAGCTTTCTCCGTGTTCTTCGTAGTTCATCTCAGTTCTTTTATAGTTCTTCCACCGCGACTTCTTTTGATCCGAAAAACAGTACAGAACTCCTGCGGTAGTGGTTTCGCACCCATTTCCAATGCTAGCAGATCTCCTTTGCTTGCAAAAAGACCTCATTAGAACTTATGAACTTCTCTGTGCTAGTTTTTAGGTCTAGAAAATTTTCCTTTCTGGACGACCGTTTGATCCAAAATGATTACTGCAATCTGTGAAACTTGTTTGTGCAACACTTAGGCAAAAATTGCATCTGTTAGCTATGGCGGCTCATATCACCGGCTTAAAAAAGGCGATGCTTCATGAATATTCCGGGTCATCCATAACAGAGCCAAAAAAATTAATTGCTCACGATATCCATAGCGGCTTAAATAACCTGACACAATTGGCCATATATCATTAGGCCCCTTCATAAGCCGCCACCTTAAATACTGAACCAAGATTTTCCTCCGGCTTAAATTTGAACCGGAATTTTTATTTTGTCATAGGATTCCATCCTTCACAATGCCGCCCAAGGCTCCCAAAGCGCCCATTATGTGCAACTGGGTTAGATCCAACATTACTGATAGCACCTTAGCTGACTTCGGGAAAACGGGTTACCTGCCCAAGAAAGAGGTCATGTCCTATCGTGCTCCTGACCCGTCCGAAGAGAGACCTCAACCCAAGGACGGAGAGGTTGTTATATTTGCTGATCACATGAGCCGGGGCTTTGCTCCTCCTGGCTCAAAATTCTTCAGAGATGTTCTGCACTTTTTCGACCTGCAACCTCAAGACATTGGACCCAATTCCGTGTCAAACATTTGTAACTTCCAAGTGTTTTGTGAGGTGTACCTTGGAGAAGAGCCCAGCTTGCTACTCTTTAGGGAGTTATTTTATCTGAACCGCCAGAATGAATGTGCCAACGGGCCTAGCTTGGAACTCGGAGGAATCTCGATCCAACGACGGAGAGATTGTCTCTTCCCTTATGTTGAGCCGCCAAGCCACCCAAAAGATTGGAACCAGACATGGTTCTACTGCCAAGATACTTCTCCGGCTGATGAGAACCCTCTGCCCGGCTTTCGCGCCCTGCGTCTGGAGACAAAGCACCCCCTGCCAGACAAACTATCTCAAGCTGAACGTCAACCACTTATTCCTACCATCAACAAAATCAAAGCTCTTCCGGGGAACGGCCTGACTGGCATTGACCTGGTCCGGGTCTGGATTGCCTGGCGGGTGATTCCTTTAAGCCGCCGCCCCTGCTTAATGTGCGATTATACCAGCCGAAAAGATGATCCTCTTTGGCACAGTCCCGACGACTTACCCGAGGACGTCATTGATGATATGACCAAGTCTCTTCTGAACGAGAGCCTGGCAGATTGCGGGAGGACAGGCTTAAGACCCTTCTGCAAGGCTAACCCGGCCCCAGCGGTAAGCTATTGACCTGTACACCTCACCTTCCATTTTAACGATTTCATCTTAACTTCAAAAACCTTTGTTGTATTTTACAGGCTAATGATAAATTCTGGAAGGTCAGGTATGACCATGAAGCTGCTAAGAAAGCCAGAAAGGTTAAAAAAGCCGCCAGGAAAGCCGCTCCCCGCAAGAAGGGGAGTAAACCTAGCGCCTTGGACCTGCTTCACCTGGAAGACACCTCCGAGTCAAAGGTAGCCCTTGATTCTTTAGGCTCCTTTTTTAACCATCTTATTGACATGGATTATCAGCAGGAGGACACCGGAACGAGTCATGAAATGATTGAAGAGGTAACTATAATTTCCTCCGACTCGGAGCCCTTGCCAAGACTGAAAGTCCGAAGAGTAACCCGGAAAGTAAGATTTTCACATCCTTTAGCTTATCAAGATCCTCAATTTCTTTTGAAGCGACAGATTCATGAAAGTCGGAGGCAGACCCGGACCAGCAAGGATGCAGACCTCTCCTCTGGCTTACCCGAAGCATCAAGGAAGCGCCGGACTAAGGTTATCTCCGACTTATATCCTTTTCATCCTTTGGCGGGCGTCACTCGTCAACCACTCAATTCTTCTGATTCAAACTATCAGGGAACTTCACCTTCCTCCGGCGACTCCATGCAGTCTAGGTTGCCGGCTTTCAAAACCGCACCCGGGTAATGATGATCAGCTTATTTTGTGCTTATCTTACTCATGTTTTTGCACTAACCCTTTGACTTTCAGTGTACAAGTAAAGCCCTGCAAGAGGGCGAAGAAAAATAAGCCGGCCGAAGAGACGGTCCTGACTGAACCTGATGCTTCTGCTCATGAGCCGCCGTCTGCACCAGCTCCTGAAACCACCACTGCTCCATCTGATGAGCAAGCTATGGAAGGTTCTGATAACCCGGAGATCCCCAACCCGGCTCATCCAGATGACCCGGACGTTGTAATTACCCGGACCGAGTTTGTTGAACCGGGAAGACCCACCGTGTTGGCTAGGTGCTCTACCAAGGAAGAACTTCTGGAACGCCGCAAGGCTAGGCTGGACATCACTGATTATGCCAATCTGGGCATTGGAGATATTGTCGCTGGCTATATTAATCAAGTGCACAACAGCCGGGACCTGGAAATTGATATGGTGAAGCAAATACAGCAAAAGTGTGAGGTATGACTCCCTTGCTTACTCCATAGTCATCCTTACCATGCCAGCCCCCAAGTCTATTACTTATGATGAAATATGTTGTAGACTTAATACCGGCTTAATAATCACTGCAAGAAAACCGGCTTGCCTGGTAACACTCAAGGGCCGGGTTAAACATCATAGTTGAACCGGTCCTTACCTTATTTTAATCAAGTAGTTGAGCAACTTTATACATTAGCCCCCAAGTGCCGAGTACCTTTGCCTGCAAAGTGCTTGGGACTTATTTTCATGATCTGGCACAGTAAATAGAGCTCTTCAGCATACATTAGCCCCAAGTGCTAAGTGTCTTTCCTTGCAAAATGCTTGGGACTTAATGTTGCATTATAATCACCCTAACTGTAACCCGGAATTTGTACAGGCCGTCTGTAAGAAATTTGAATCGGAAATCTCTGATCTGACAAACCGCCTGAAGACTCAGGAAAGTGAGACCCAAAAGGCCAATTCCAAATTTGAATTCAGTGTATCTGCACAAGAGAAACTGAAGAAAAAGTTTGAAGCAGAAAGAAAAGCCTGGGCGGATGAGAAAACTGCCTTGTTCAGCCGGGCCGAACAAGCGGAGACCGCTCTTACTGAAAGAACCGCCGAACTATCCGGCTTAAAACGCCATGTATCTCAGATGGTCTCCGCAATCTTCGGTAAGTTACTCTGTAAGTTTCTAACTAGTTTACATCATTCATTTCCCATAAGTATCGCAATTGCCATCAGCTCACCTGACTTTGTAATGCAGGTCCCAGAAGTTCCAATCTCAATCAGAACATGCTGACCAAGCTGAAGGCGGTTTATACCTTGGTAGAACAACTTTACCGAGTCACAACGTGCCTTAGCCGTTGTGGCTCTGTCGAACGAAGTTCCCACTCATCTGGCGGATGTACTCAGGCGGCTCGCCGTGCTTCCTCAACGCTTCCAAGAGTTAAGACGAGCTTCTGCAAGAGCCGGAGCCATAGCCGCTGTAAGCCGAGCCAAGGCGTTTCTACCGGAGCTAGACCCGGCCGACATCGCCCTTGGGTATCCTAGCTTGAAGGAAGATGGCACTCCCTTTGACCAGAAAGACTTCGCAGCTTGTGTGAAGAGCGTACGCCCGGTGGCCACTTTGATTGGTAATGACACAGACCTTACCAAATATCAACCGGGCTATGACACAGAGAATCAGAGGATTCCAACACCTCGTTATGAAGTAGTCAACCTGATTCCTCCGACTCGTAAGCATACCTTCGCCCCTGAAGTTGACCCGGCCGGGTTAATTGATGATGAAGCTCAATTTGAAGCCTTGAGTGGTATTGACTGGAAATCATCAACCTTCCAGGACATGGAAACAGTCGGAGGAGCGGAGAGGGATGAGCCGGAAGCTTCAGCCCAACAAGCACCTTTGATTTCTTAGGCGGCTCACGGTTATGTCTCAAAAACAATGCCTCACCTTTTGGACTCGGGGAGTCCTGTAATAGAGTAGGACGAACACTTAATTTTGTCGTGCCATCGTGCACGTGTGTAGCGCTTAACTCTTATTTAAACTGCCCTTTTATATTCTTCCGGGTTATGTTTGATCCTCTGCTTTCCTTAAGTTTACAGAGCTGTCTTTAATTGTCCTGCATAGCAAACAAATCACAAGTCTCTAGGCGGCTTACCGCATGGAGAATCATGTATTTTACATATAACCCGGAATATGAATCAAAGTCATAATAAACCGGCTCTCAATTATACCTTCGAGATAACCATAACAGCATACCTGCGAGCCTTCAAATATACTTTCGGTTTATGTAACCCGAATAATGAGATTGAGAGCTCAACTACGGTTCACCAGCACATATAATGCTTATTATGTGCCATCAACATTATTAATCAAGGTTAAGCCGGTGGAATAAGAACCACCCTTGAATGCTTTTGATGTCATCAAAGAACTGGTTTGCAAACCAAGAGATCTCAAAAAATTTAGGGGCTTCTGATTCGAATACGACCAGAGAACCGTCCCAAAGGGGTTAAGCTAAGATTCGAATACGATCATATAGCCCCCAGTGGCTTTGGCGTTGCCGATCAAGAGGGTACCGACAGCTATGTTCTCTTTGGTTCGAATACGACCTATGTTTGAACAGGAAGCCCCCAAATGACCTTGAGAGTTGTTTAACGACGCTGATTCGAATACGATCCACGTCGGTTTCCAAAGGGGTTTAAGCTATGATTCAAATATGATCAAGAAAAACTCCCTAATGAGCTCGGCAATATGCCAATCAAGTGGGTATCGACAGCTATGTTCTCTTTGGTTCGAATACGACCTATGTTTGAACAGGAAGCCCCCAAGTGATCATATTTTTAACGGCTAGATTCGAATACGATCATAAGCCGGATCAACCTCCAAGTGACCATGTAATGTTACAATGAAAATGACAATGATACATTTACCTTTGGAGGAAAAAAGGACAGAGGTCCTGCTTTATTATTTATCACAATATATACGTGGCTATAGAAATAGGTACATTATGAGAGCCGGTGGCTCAAGTGTAATAAGGCCGAAGCTGAGCTATGTTCCACGGCCGGCGGGTCTCCTCCTCCGTCTTACGTGAATCTTTGTGCTCCCGAACATCGATAAGGTAGTATGACCCGTTGTGCAAGTTCTTGCTGACCACAAAGGGCCCTTCCCAAGGTGGGGATAGCTTGTGTGCATCTATTTGATCCTGGATGAGCCGGAGCACCAAATCACCTTCCTGAAAGACCCTGGACTTAACCCGGCGGCTGTGATAGCGGCGCAGATCTTGTTGGTAAATCGCCGAGCGAGCTGCTGCTACGTCACGCTGTTCGTCCAACAAGTCAAGAGCATCTTGACGCGCTTGCTCATTATCCGCCTCAACATAAGCCGCCACTCGAGGCGAATCATGACGGATGTCGCTAGGGAGGACCGCCTTAGCTCCGTAAATCATGAAGAAAGGCATGTAACCCGTAGACCTGTTAGGAGTAGTATTGATGCTCCATAATACGGAAGGTAACTCCACCACCCAACAACCCGGCATCCGTTGCAAAGGAACCAAAAGCCGGGGCTTGATGCCCTTCAAGATTTCCTGATTGGCTCTCTCAGCTGGACCATTGGATTGAGGATGAGCCACAGATGAAACATCAAGCCGAATATGCTCTCGCTGACAAAATTCCTCCATGGCGCCTTTAGACAGATTGGTACCATTGTCAGTTATAATGCTGTGTGGAAAACCAAAGTGAAATATCACCTTTTTCATGAACTGAACCGCCGTGGGTGCGTCACACTTACTAACTGGCTCTGCCTCAACCCACTTTGTGAACTTGTCAACCGCCACCAAGAGGTGGGTCTTCTTATCTTTGGACCTTTTGAAAGGCCCAACCATATCAAGCCCCCAGACTGCAAACGGCCAAGTGATTGGAATCATCCTCAACTCTTGAGCCGGCACGTGAGCCCGTCTTGAGAACCTTTGACAACCGTCACACTTACTGACCAAGCCCTCTGCATCAGCATGAGCCGTCAGCCAATAAAAACCATGACGAAAAGCCTTGGCCACAAGGGATTTTGTGCCGGCATGATGGCCACAATCCCCCTCGTGAATCTCACGTAAAATTTCTTGACCTTCCTCAGAGGAAACACAACGCTGAAAAGCTCCAGTGACACTGCGATGATGCAACTCGCCATTGATAATTATCATTGACTTAGACCGCCGGGTTATTTTTCTGGCCAAAGTTTCATCCTCAGGCAATTCTCCCTGGGTCATGTAAGCCAAGTATGGCACTGTCCAATCTGGGATAACGTGGAGAGCCGCCACCAACTGTGCTTCTGGGTCAGGAATAGCCAAGTCTTCCTTTGTAGGCAACTTGACAGAAGGGTTATGCAGAACATCCAAGAAAGTATTAGGCGGCACCGGCTTTCGCTGAGAGCCCAGCCGGCTTAATGCATCAGCCTCCTCGTTCTTTCTGCGATCGATGTGCTCTACTTGATAACCCTGAAAATGTCCAGCAATGGCATCAACTTCGCGGCGATAAGCCGCCATGAGGGGGTCCTTGGAATCCCACTTGCCTGACACTTGTTGGGCCACCAAATCTGAGTCGCCAAAGCACCTTACCCGGCTTAAGCTCATTTCCTTAGCCATCCGAAGACCATGGAGCAAGGCCTCGTACTCAGCTGCATTGTTAGTACAGGGAAACATCAACCGTAGTACATAACAAAACTTGTCACCTCGAGGGGAAGCTAACACAACTCCTGCCCCCGAGCCCTCCAATTGCCTGGATCCATCGAAGTGAATAGTCCAGTATGTATTATCCGGTTTCTCTTCAGGCACCTGCAGCTCCGTCCAATCGTTGATGAAATCCACCAATGCTTGAGATTTGATAGCAGTGCGTGGCACGTACTTTAGACCATGAGGCCCAAGTTCTATGGCCCACTTAGCAACTCTTCCTGTGGCTTCTCTGTTTTGAATGATATCTCCTAGGGGAGAAGAACTAACCACAATAATGCTGAAGCTTCCGGCTTGCCATGAACACCCCATAAACGAGCTTCTGCCAATGTGGATACCGTTGCTTGGACTCAATGAGTACTTCGCTGACGTAGTAAACCGGCCGCTGAACCGGATGTTCCTTACCCGCCTCCTTACGCTCCACCACCACAGCCACACTGACGGCTCGTGTGTTAGCGGCTACATACAACAACAAGGGCTCCTTATCGATAGGAGCAGCAAGGACTGGCGGCTCAGCTAGCTGTCTTTTCAAATCCTCAAAAGCAGCATTAGCAACATCATTCTAGACAAAGTCATCTGTTTTCTTCATCATCTGATAGAGTGGCATGGCCTTTTGACCCAACCGGCTTATAAACCGACTCAAAGCAGCAATCCGACCTGCCAGACGCTGGACGTCATTTATGCACGTCGGCTTAGCCAAAGAGGTGATTGCCTTGATCTTCTCCGGGTTAGCTTCAATGCCTCTGTGAGAAACCAGAAAACCCAAGAGCTTGCCTGCAGGAACACCAAAAACACATTTGGCCGGGTTAAGCATCATCTTGTAGACCCGGAAATTATCAAAGGTCTCTTTCAGATCATCTACCAAGGTTTCCTTCTCTCTGGATTTTACCACAATATCATCCACGTAAGCATGAACGTTGCGCCCAATCTGATTGTGGAGACAATTCTGCACGCACCGCTGGTAAGTCGCCTGTGCACTCTTGAGCCCAAAAGGCATAGACACATAACAGAAGGCTCCAAAGGAAGTAATGAACGCCGTCTTCTCTTGGTCCTTAACAGCCATTTTGATCTGATGGTAACCAGAGTACGCATCCAAAAAACTCAAACGCTCACAACCTGCCGTAGCATCAATAATTTGATCAATACGGGGGAGAGCAAAAGGATCAGCCGGACAAGCCTTGTTTAAATCCGTATAGTCCACACACATACGCCAGGTGCCATTCTTCTTGAGCATGAGCACCGGGTTAGCTAACCATTCTGGATGAAAGACTTCAACGATAAACCCGGCCGCCAAGAGCCGGGCTACCTCCTCACCAATGGCTTTCCACCTCTCCTCATTAAACCGCCGAAGGAATTGCCTGACTGGCTTAAATTTCGGATCAATATTAAGAGTGTGCTCAGCGAGTTCTCTTGGTACACCCGGCATGTCAGAAGGTTTCCATGCAAAGATGTCCCTGTTCTCACGGATGAACTCGATGAGCGCGCCTTCCTATTTCGGATCCAGATTGGCACTGATGCTGAACTGCTTAGATGAGTCACCTGGAACAAAGTCAACAAGTATAGTCTCATCAGCTGTCTTAAATTTCATTACCGGCTCATGCTCCGTGGTTGGCTTTTTCAAAGACGTCATATCTGCCGAGTCAACATTATCCTTGTAAAACTTCAATTCCTCTGTCGCACAAACAGATTCAGCTTAAGCAGCGTCACCTTCTTCACACTCCAAGGCTATCTTTCTGCTGCCATGAACCGTAATGGTCCCATTGTGACCAGGCATCTTGAGCTGCAAATACACGTAACATGGTCGTGCCATGAACTTGGCGTCAGCCGGCCGCCCAAATAAAGCATGGTACGGGCTTCTTATTTTAACCACCTCAAAAGTCAGTTTTTCCGCCATGTAGTTGTACTCATCTCCAAAGGCTACTTCCAGCTCGATCTTACCGACTGGATACGCCGACTTACCGGGCACCACCCCATGGAAAACAGTGTTGGAATGGCTGAGGTTTTTATCAGTTAACCCCATACGACGGAAGGTCTCATAATAGAGGATGTTGATGCTACTGCCTCCGTCCATGAGCACCTTAGTGAATTTATACCCCCCGACCTGAGGAGCCACCACCAAGGCCAGGTGACCCGGATTATCAACCCGGGGAGGATGATCTTCCCTACTCCATACAAGAGGCTGCTCAGACCATCTTAAATAGCGTGGAACCGGCGGCTCAACAGCATTCACAACCCTTTTATGAAGCTTCTGATCTCGCTTGCACAGACTGGTAGTAAACACATGATATTGTCCACCATTGAGCTGCTTTGGATTGGTCTGGTATCCCCCCTGCTGCTGCTGCTGATTACCCTGGCCAGATTGCTGATTAAAACCTCCTTGATTACTTTGAAAATTCTGAGAATTGGAATTTGAGCCATCGCCCGGGCCAGGAAAGCCGCCGCCGCCTGAGCCGCCGCCCTGCCCATTGTTGCCATTAAAAGCGTTGGAATTCTTGAAGGCTTTCATGATTGCGCAGTCTTTCCATAGATGAGTGGCCGGCTTCTCCCTAGAGCCATGCCTTGGGCAGGGCTCATTCAACAACTGCTCAAGCGTCGGGCCTGACCCGCCGGCTCGGGGAGGTGGTCTCCCCTTATGTCGGTGGTTGTTACCCTGCGCATTGGCGTTGGCCACAAACTCCATACTGCCATCAGCCTTACGTTTGTTACCTCCCTGTTTCGTCGGGTTATGCTGAGGGCCCTTGCCATTGCCATTCTTCTTTCCCTTCCCTGTCCTTTCATCATCAGACATGGGATCCTTGGTACTATCAGAGTCGGCGTACTTGACCAGAGCCACCATCAGCGTACCCATATCATTGCAATCGCGCTTGAGCCGCCCGAGCTTCATCTTCAGGGGCGCAAAACGACAATTTTGCTCCAACATTAAGACTGCAGAGCCGGCATCCATCTTATCAGACGAATGTATTATCTCTTTGACCCGGCGAACCCAATGGGTTATAGACTCGCCCTCTTGCTGCTTGCAGTTAGTCAAATCCACAATTGACATAGATTGCCTACATGTATCTTTGAAGTTTTGGATGAACCGGGCTTTTAGCTCTGCCCATGACCCGATAGAATTAGGCGGCAGTCCTTTCAACCAAGTGCGGGCAGTCCCATCCAACATCATGGTGAAGTATTTGGCCATTGCCGCTTCGCTGACCTCTAGCAACTCCATAGCCATCTCGTAGCTCTCGATCCATGCTCTGGGTTGTAAATCAGCCGTGTAATTAGGTACCTTCCTAGGTCCTTTGAAATCCTTGGGAGACGTTCATTAAGGAGAGCCGGCACCAGACAAGGGACACCTCCGGTCCTCATAGGTATGCCCGCCTCGATAGAAGCCGTCTGATAAACCGGGAGGGGCTGGTAAGCCGTCAGCTGATGCGCCTGCTCCGCCTCTTGTCGTGCTCTGTCTTGGTCTACCGCGTTAAAGGCTCCATTATGTGCCGGGCCGTGGCCAGCTGGCAAGTCACGGCGCCGGACGTTGCTTGAGCCGGTCGCTGAAACCATGTGTCTGCTATAACTTGGGCTTCGGCCCGGGCGAGGGGTTGAATGAATCCTGTCCCGGCTATATGAATATGCCTCCTGTTGTGCCAGAGCCGTCTGAAGAAGTTCTCTGACCCGGCGGGTTTCGACCGCCGTTGGAGGGTCGCCCTCGACTGGGAGAGCCGCCAGTCGTGCCGCTGCGGCGATCATGTTTTCCAACGGGTTGGCATAATGACCCGGTGGTATTGGCACGTACTGAGGCGGGGTAGTGTTCACACGGGGAGGCCCCATCACTTGCGGCTGAATCGGCGTTCCAGCCCCGGGTGCCGTGATCTCTAGCGGGTTACTGGGCCCTGCACCAGGCGTGTTGAAGAGGTTTCGAGGATCGTAAACCGGAGGGAGTCGAGATTGAGCCTTCTGATGCCTCCTTCTCATGATCTCATTGGATGCGTTCTGATCCATCGTGAGCCGGAAAGAATGCGCCTGAATCAGCTGAGTCTGGGCGTCGAGAGCCGCCCGCTCTGCAGCCATCCTGGTCCCTTCTGCTGCCAGATCTTCCTTGGCTCTTGCTATATCCAGCTTTAACTGTGCCACCTCGGCATCATGTTGAGCTTGATCTGCTGGGACGACCGTAGCGGTTAACAGGGCCGTCATCTTATCTGTGAGATCCATTAGCACCTGAGCCGGCGAGTGCGCAGGGCCCCCTGCCCCAGCGGCGGGGTTTTGAACAGGTTGTGCGCCAGCCGTGAAGATTCCAACCCGGCTGGTCGGCTCAAAGGGGTCCGGAATACTGTCGCCATCTGAACAACCCCTGAGCCTGCCATCTTGAAGTTGATATAACGAGTTGGTCTCATCCGTGGACGACTCGCCGTCAGAGCGAGCGGCCGTCTCATCGCTAGATCCAGATCTTTCAGAGAGTCCTCCATAGACACATCCCACGAAAGCACGCTTCAAGGCAGGCAGAGTCCGAGCGGGTCTCGCACGCTGAGCCGTCTCGACGAGGTCGGCGCAGAGGTCCGGCTCAGGGCCCGGCTCGCCAATCTTGCCAATGAAAACATGGATTCCGCCGAAGGGGACCCGGTACCCGTACTCGATTGAGCCGGCGTCGGGGCCCCAGCTTGCGTCGTCGATGTAGAGCTTGCCGCGACGACTCTTGGTCATCCGGCACACAGCGTATCCCTTGAGCCCTTCGAAGCTGCCCTTCAAGAACTCAAATCCACCGTGCGCTGGCCCCACGGTGGGTGCCAACTGTCGTGGAATTGTCACGGCAGATGTCCTCGTGCAAGGACTTAGTCGTGGAGCCATCGCAGTTAGGAAGCTTAAAGGGGTTAAACGGGACAAAGGACACGAGGATTATACTGGTTCGGCCCCTTACGTTGAAGGTGAAAGCCTACTCCAGTTGAGGTGGAATTACTTAGGGTTTCGATGACCAGGAGTTAAACTGCTCTGCCTGGCTATCGATCTGATCTTACTTGTCCTGAACCGCCGCCGGGTCGTCCCTTTATATAGAAAGGTTAACGCCCAGCGGCTCTCAGAGTCCCGGCCGGCTCATAAACTGTGTCCGGCTCGGACTCTTAACTATTCTTGCCTTACACTACAAGTCATGCCATAACGGTGGTTTACCACTACGGGCCTTAAGCCGCCTCTGGGCCTTAGACCTATTACTAAACCGCCATCCTTAACCTGTCCTTGGGCTTCTGAACGAAGAGCTGCCGCAATGTAACCCGGCCTATCTACGGCGGGTTACACCAGTAGCTATATCATCAACACCTTCGCTTGGGCCGCATTGCCGACCACCACCACGACCCCCTCCTCCTCGCCATCTCCTCTGCCCCCTTCCAAGTCATCCTGAGTTACATTCATGGCTGTCTAGAAAAAATAAACAAAATCGATACTAAAAAAAATATTTTTTGAAGATCATTTTTTGCAAAGCACAATAAGTGTTATTTCTTCGTGAAGTTTTGGATGCAGGTTGAACACTTGAACGCTTTTGTTTGCAAAAGATATTTATTTTTATCTATTTTCCTATATTTACTATTCACCCGTATGCTTGTGAGCTCTAGAGAAGAATGAATATCTGAAGAAACCTATCAATATTTGTTACACATGAGATGACCCGGATCAATGCATTTCGGTGTTGCGTGCAACGCACGGGCATCTTACTAGTAGATTATAGAGGTTTTGATCATCGTTAGCACCGCCGATGCTCGGCCTATTTTGCTTCCTACTCTGTCCACTTTTAGTTTCACCGAAATCCAACAAACTCCAAGTGATTTTGTATCATATTGGCAAATTAATTAGCACGGTAACAATGTATAAAAACAAGTACTGAGCTCTGAGCCTGTGACTTTTTTATTGCATATTGCAGTTTCAACGTTTCACCAATAATTCATTGTAATACCTATTAACAGTTATTGCTTGCGATACCTTTTTTTTTCAGACGATGACAAGAGCGAAGAACGGGTACCTCTCTCTCGGAACTTCAACTATTATCATTCTTATTTTCATCATGATTACATTCTCGATCATCGACTGGTGCTTACCTCTCTCAAATCTGATTGTCGTTGCAGAGGTATGACCCCCGGTGCGGTATGCCCAGAGAGGAGTTCCAATGGCGATGTGCCCATTCCGACAGGATTGGGCAGCGTATGCCGCAGTTGCTGGAGAAGGTTGATATCGGGCTGAAGAAGATGCGCCGTCACTTCGTCAACGATCCCGAGGCCCTGAAGCATTGGGATAACTATGAGGAAAATGTTCGTTATGCATTTAGGAATCACCTCTCTCGCACCCTCATGTGGCCTGCATGTCTCCCGGTTAGTTCTCCCATACACTTACTCTACTTCTTTCGTGTTAGATTTCTTCTTCAGAGTAAGAGTGTTGCTTGGTGCAGTCGCCTTAATTTGCAACATCTTGACACCCAGTTTGGTAGCTTGATTTCTGATGACACGTGTGCCATCATAGTTCCATCTCAAACAATTTAATGCCTGACCCTTCTACATCATCCTTAAATCTTACCATATTCGAAACATCAGAGCCAGCATGTTTCTCGTCCCTGCCCATTTGCACTTCTCTTCTGTGATGATTACATTCGTTCTCTTGAATTCGTGTGCTGACATGACAAAAAATAATCTGAATTTGATGTTCCGTTTCAGAACTCCGTCGCATACAAGCATCTGATGCAGAGGAAAGCCCGGTCTCGGACACTTGTTGGCAGGGTATCTGGGGGAATGGAGAAGCTGAGACAGGTAACCTTGAGGAACAAGACATCAGTCAGAGCTGGGGCAACCGTCGCCTTTGTCGCTGCCGCGTTTGCTCTTGGGCTTTCCATAGGGCGGACTCAGCTCCATGAAAAGCAGCAGCAAATAGAAGACTAATGAAATGGAACCTAGCTAGCTGTTGCTCTGAAGATCTTTAGTCCCACGATCCGTCAACAGATTCAGTTAGCCATAAACCACTTGTATGAAATGTTTGTCGAAATCTGATGATATGAGCACTGTGTTGATGTGCCTTTTCTCTGTCTGAGGGGAAATGTAGCGATGGCATTTTAGTTTTCTGCATTTTTGCTTCATTATGCGCCTTTTCTGCATGTATTGATTCGTTCCCACTCTAGACCACGGAAATGAACAACCTAGATATTTTGTTCGAATTTCGGTGATGTCATGATCTCTCTCTTTTTTTGTTCCACACTTCTTTTAACTCTTGCGGGCATATACTGAAATTGCTATATTGATGCTGGAATGAACTAACTTTTGTCTCAATGTTCCCCTCAATATTCGCTGGCATATAGTGGAATTAATACCAGTACATCTATGTGGCATGGCAGTGCTTTGGTTTTGTACGAACAAATAAAAGCAATCAAAAGTGAGAAAACATAAACAAAGAGAGTCAAAGATATTCCATAACAACCATAAATTCAATTGTACACAACAAGAAGTAATCATCATGAACAGGTCAATAGCTCCTGTGCGACATCTTTGAGATGAACTGGATGAGGAGCGACGTAGTTGACGAAAATAGCTCTGGTGCGACGTATTTGCAGCCAACTATTGTTTAACCATGAAATGCAAAACACAAGGGGTTAGTGGTTTGAGTTATGACACGCGGGACCCATCAGTTATCCACATGAATGTGGGACCCACCATTTACTCACATGCGTGCGGGACCCACAACTTATCCACATAAGCATGCCCGTGCTCATCAGCGTGCCCCGACCCGAGCCATCCACGATCCCGAGCCAGCCCACCCCCCATTGTCTGCCCTTCCCCTTTCCCCTTTCCCCCACCTTGTTCTTCCTCTTCTCCAGCAACGAAGCGCGCCGCCGACGAGCGATGTCTAGCTCAACTTCGCCCTCCCGCCAATCATGGCCACAGTACGGTCCAGTGCCGTTGACAAGATGCCCCGATTGCCCACGCATGGAGCCTCTGAAGCGTTTGACTTATGTGAAGGAGGAAAATGACAACCGTCGGTGCGAGTTCATCAAATGCTTGAGCAGGCCACAGCCGGGGCAGGTTAGATCCGTGTACCGCACCAAGCAGCTTATCTAAATTCTCCCGATTTCTTTCTTTTTCCGTCGAATTTGGGCAGTGGATCTGATCTAGGGTTCATGCTGTCGTCGACCCCTGTTTACCCTGTTTTTCAGGTCCTGAAGAAATGTGGACATTTCGAGTGGCTCGATGAGTACGTTGAGAGGTTGAAAATGCAGGCTTCAACACAAGAGCTCAATTTCAATTTTGGGGGGCAGCTTGGTGTGCAACACGCCTCACATTTGGTGGACAGAGCCGATCCATGATAGACAATGCTGAAGTGAAGTGTGAATTGAAGAAATTGGGCAAGCAACTAAAGCAGCGGATCGATTTGAAGCAGCAAGCAAATATGATGACTGAAGCATTTTATTGGTGTGTCATTGCCATGGGTTTCTTTTACTTGATGTTCATCAATCTCTAGAAATTGTTACAGTTTCAGTTTGTGTGTCAAGCTAGTTTCAGATCGGGGGTCCCTAGTTTCAGTTATTGTGTCTAGCTAGTAGTTTCTGTTATTCAAGGATCATTTGTTAGCTGAATTTGAATTTGTGTGAAGCAAAGCCTGAATTCTGGTAATGATATTAAGACCCAATGATATTCTCAGTTACAGTTCTAGCTAGCCCATGCATTATTTGCTCCCCCCTAATGAATAAAATGCAGCAATTGATGAATAAAATGTCACAATTCATAAAATGCAGTAATTTTTCAGTTAACAGAGTGCAAGTGTACAGTTCATGGTAAAAAAAGTTATTGGGCCGTGGGCTGATGAGTACTGTGACAAAGGGCTAGTTTGGTTGATGACCTGGGCGCATCACGCCTGGCCTGGGCTCTCCCTGGACCATGCCTGGTGTTTGTTTGGATAGTGTCGTAAAAACTAGAATGCTTGCCTGGGCTGGGAGTCCATGCACTGGCATTAGCCTGGTCCATGTTAAAAAATAAAAGAAAGAAAACAATTTTTGCCCAGGCACGTAATTAGCCTGACCCAGGCGTCATGTTTCTTTCGCCTGGCCAGCTGCCTGGCACTATAAAGAGTCATGTGCTGTATGGTCCATCGTTTAAAATTTCTTTAATCACTAAATGACAAAAACAGCCACCCAGGGATGGAACCAAACATACATGCCCAGGCTTGCCTGGCCAGCCAAAAAAGGTCCACCACCCCAGGCTCGATTCAGGCAGCACTTTCCTCCAGGCACAATGTTGAGGACTCGATCCAAACTAGCCCAAAAAGCAGGCCCAAATAGAAAACAAGCCCACCCGCTTGGCACTAAATGTAGCAATTCATAAAATGGCTGCATGAACACATGTATGTATTGTAACTTTTTTTATTTTGCTTTACATATTTGTTGCTTGTCCACTATTGCTTTGTAAATGTTTTTATGCATGTCTACTGTTCCATGGAACCCAAATTAAATGTGGATGTGTGAAAGCCTCAGAAATCATTTTTGGAAATGATCAAGTTAAAATTAGCTTCAAACAGGTCCAAGAAAATGTTCCTGTTTTGCTCTGAAAATATTGTCCAGAGGTAAAATTCAAACCAATATTTTTAGGAGCACAGAAATATTTCTTTTGGGCATTTGAGTTCATCCAATAATTATTTGCATGAACTAAATTAGTTGCATGTCCATGGTTGCACAAAAATTTACACCCTACACCTACTAGCTAGGGTGACCCTATTAGCCAGGGCCTAGATACATGCATGCACACATGCAGCACACCAAGATATGATTATTTTTTGAAAAAAAATTGTGTACCCATACACTTGCATGTCCATAGTGGAATCTACCTTTTATTAGTAACACATAGATCAACTAGATAGAACATCAAGACGATATATATCAACTGACCAATATCAACTAGATAGTAAAAAACTCAGATAGAACACATCACAATATAGTAGCATAAGTAGTAGCATTGCATGAGCTAGACAGTACCACATTACAACTAATGTATATAGATAAACCCAAGCACAACATACATAGTATCATTACAACTTATATAGATAGTTCATAGTTCAACCCAACACGACAATAATAAAACGGCAACCTAGATAAGATAAAACACCACCGGCTTGCTTGCTTGCTCCAAGGACAACTCCTCCATTGCCAACTCCTTCACTTGTCTTCGTCGGTGGGGTACGGGAGAGTGTGCATGCGCTCATCGGCGGGGAAGGCGTTGTCGAAGTCGGTGAAGATGTTGTACATGGTGAATGCGATGAACTCGCATCCACACCAAAAAACACGGTTGAGGAGGTAGTAGGTGTCGAAGGGGTTGGTGAACCTCACGATGAGCTCGATAGGATAGCCATTGTTACTGACCTCTTCGACACGGAACATGGCCAGAGAGTCCCTCGGGAGGTGGCGGTAGCCGGCGGAGAGGAAGAACTTGGTCAGCCCCCTTGCCCCCTCCACCTCGAGATCGCCCACACCCGTAGGGTGTTCTTCACCCGGACTCCGGCAGGGTAGAGCCTCTCAGGGAAGGTGGGTGGCACACGGTAGGTAGCTTTGGTGAACTACATCTTGCTTGCTTCAAGTGGATCTTGGGACGGCTCGGACGGCTTGTGGTGAAAATGGGAGATGAAGGAGAGTGAGAGGAAGATGTAGAGGAAGATATAGAGGAAGATGTAGGCTTGGGTATGCTTAAATAGACGAGGTGCATCGTTTTAACATTTTGTTTTCCTCTCCCTCGTAATTGCATGGGAAACGGGCAATGTGGCATCGAGTCACCCGAGCCAACCAGTGTGTACACGTGCATGCATTGTGGTAGTAGTGCCAACAGCCCGCGTAGCTCTCGAGCAATTAAAAACGTGTCGAGAGATGAGCTCGATGCCATGCATGCAGCGGCTAGCGATGGTCGGGCATCTAGACCCATCTAGAATGGGTAATAGCCATAATGCGACGAGGGTGTCGGCGGGCGTGCTCAATGCCATGCATGCAACGTCGAACGTTGCAAGGGCGGGCGCGGTAGGGCTGCGCGCGCATGGATGCTTTTCAGGCCTACTCAAATGCAGTGTGGTGTCCATCGGTCCAACGGGTGGGCCGCTTTAATTAAGCCCAACAACACATGGCAGGCCTGCTCAGTCTTATCCAACATAAAAAATATGGGCTAAAACGACCATCCAATGAGAGCGCAGCCCGCGGATCTGTGAGGTGGCTCCTAATCCAGGCCGTTGCTTATGTTCACATCCATTCAATGGTCCAGAATGTTGCGTGTTATAATATTCAGCATCTTCGAATCAGCCAATCGGAGTGCAGCCCGCGGATCGCTGATGTAGCCCTAGTGCCTGATCCAGACCGTCCATTCACAGCGATCCAATGGCCCACAGGAGTGCGGGGTTTTGATGGGGTTTTGAGGGGTTTTGAGAGGTTTTCAACGGTTAGGGTTGAGCATAACTAATTCAAAATAAATCAAAAATATATATAACTTGTGCCGATCATCATTCTACGTGACTAAGTATCTAGGAAAAATAAAAAACTTGGACTACGGATATTTTCATGAAAAAAGCTTCACAAATGATGGCTATCAAGAACGAGGTTGTAGGGTTTTGAAGAGAAGTGAGCTAGGGTTTAGTGTTAAACATGTCATATTTGATCGAAACGATCCAATATCAGGAAGGACTCTTATATACACACACTAGATGTCAAGTTTCCTTTTTTGGCTCATTTAGAGAAGGTCGAAAAAAAACTTGCTTACAAATGGGTCTGTTTTCCCTAGCTTTGGAGGGGTTTGGAGCTCATGTGGAGCACATTTTCCATGTCTGGAGTTTCACATAATAAAAGTGCTCCGATTAATCAACTAACATGCATAATAGTCCAGAAATCATTGTAACACCAATACCACAGACCAAATAACATCAAATTTGAATTTTGGCTCAAATTTGAATTTAGTCTCAAACTTGAATAGTGTTACACAAATACACATCATATCAAAGTAAAAATATCATTACACAAATTCAGGCAAGGTTTTATTACTACATCATAGTAGCAATATACAAGTTTCAACAAATTTTCACTTCTGCTTCTTCCTACCACACTCGATTTCTTCTTCTTCTTTTTACCAATGCTTGTTTTTGATTGTACAACGCCCAGTTCACTCAAGCTCTTGATTTTCTCCACTGGACTGGCTGGAACATCAGCTTCATTTCGCACCACAACAGTTGCAGTATCATCGGACCCAATATCATCAGTTGGGAACACAACTTCCAATCTAGGCTCAGTTGGCACCACATCAGCTGGAATATCTTCAGTTGGCAACTCAACTTCCAACATAGGCTCAGCGTGCACAACATCAGCTAGAATATCTTCAGAGGTACTCATATCTTCAGTTGGCACCAGAACATCAAAATCTTGCTCATCTTGCAGAAGCACATCCAAGTCTTGCTCATTTTGCACCACACCCATCCAAGTCTGGTTGAATGTGTATTGTTTCACCAAAACTTCTCTTTCTTCTACAGCAATTGCCTCTTGCCTTTTCCTTTGTCCAGCACTCTTTAACAACAAGGGGCTCACCTGCACGCTTCCTCCTAAAGAGATAAAGCATGTCAACTAGTTAGTAACTGAAAAATACAACAAAATAGTAAACAATGCAAACATATGCCCACATACTTTGGCCTTTCAGAAGTGTAACAACATTTGGGAGATCCAACTCGGTGCCCAAGTTCCTGGCACAACTTGCATCTATTTTTGTTACCTTTTTGGGACCTTTTTGGCTTTACATCCTTCTTTCCCTTGCCCTTTTTACAACTCCCACATTTCTCAAACCATGCCTTGAATCTACTCTCTTTAGGCCTGCCAGCCTTTCTTTTTATTAAGGGAGGACACATGGAAAATTCAATTTCCACTTCAGGCCACTGAGGCTGATCTGTAAGTGCTGGAATTGGAGTTGCATATGCAGCCTTGAATCTTGCTACTGAGTAATATTCGTGCAAATATGGGTGCATGTTTATCTTCGGTCAGGAGGCCAAGAAAATCATGGCACGATCACATGGTTTCCAGTGTGTTGCCACTCCAAACAAGTGCACTCATGCATTTCAGTTTTAACAACATGTCTTCTACAAGTTTTGGTATCTCTAATTTCAGCACCCCACACGGAAAAAAATTTAACAGATAAATGTGTAAGATTTATGCTCATGTTGACCACCTGTTGTACCACTGCAGGAATCTTATCCCCTTGTAGACAATCACCAATCCTTCTTCTCAATTCCCACAAGCGCATGATCATGATCCGGATTTGCTCAACCATGACATGCACAGGCAAATTTTTTAACTGCTTCACCTTGTTGTTAAAACTTTCTGCCAAATTGTTGTTGATATGATCACACTTGATGGCAGTGTTAAATACTGACCTATACTATAATAGAGAATGGTAGGTGTTCACCCATGGACCAAACTCAGGGCATGCTGTCATTATTTTACCAAGATGATATGAATGTGTATGTTTAGTGTCAGATCTTGCTGCTGGCCACTTGCGACCAAATTCTTCCCCTCTGAATTTTTTGATCAAATTCATCCACATCTGGCCGAAGCACTCCCTCTGATCACAATGGGGGAAAACATTCTTCACTGCATTTTCTAGCCCTTTGCATGCATGTGTATGGACTACCAAAGGTGACACTGGCCCTATGCATGTTTTCAACTGCATCATGAACCATGTCCACGAGACCTCTGTCTCTGACTGAAATAAGCCAATAGCAATAGGGAACATCCAGTTGTGTCCATCCAAAGCATTGCAAGCTGCCAATTGACCATTCCACTTACCAGTTAAAATGATGAGTCTATGCTCAAATATGGACGACACCCTGCCTTGAAGCTATCAATGCAAGGCTTTAAAGCCATAAAAAACTTAGAGAAAAGGACTCTTCCACTCTCTGTTACCTCAGTATCTATCTCCACAACACTGCCAGGTGACCTCTTCTCCACCTCTGCTTTGAAATTATAAAGCATCCTAAAAGTATTTGCCCAGTCACCATATAATTGTTTCATTGCCCTTTGTTTTGCCTTCCACACCGTGTTATACTTCATCTTAATGGGGTATTGCTTTTTCAAGTCTACTTTAAGTTTCTTTGTAGTAGTATTTGGTTTCTTGGCTAAAATAGGAGTGATCTTTTCTGCAATGCAAAGCTGTGATGTCATGGTTGATACTCTCTGTGAACTTGTAATACAAGTATGTTGGTGTGGGATTTGATTCACCCTAATGGTCCTTCCATTAGGTTGGCGTCTAGCAGATATGTACCACTTGCAACGCTTGACACTTCCAACAAAACCTCTACATCTTGCATAAAACTTCTTTCTATCAGTCCACATAGTCTTGGCATCAAACTCATGTTTGACTGCATAAGTCTTGAAACACATCCTAAACTCATCCATGTTTGGGAACAACTTCCCCACTGCAATAACATGGTTTTCCTTGACATACACATTTATCAACTCATCATGATGTGCATCATCTACATCTTCCATCAGATGTCCATCCACATCTTCAGTTGTATCTCTGTTAGCATCACTATCAGTAGGCATACTAGATTCAGCATCCTTCTCCTCCTTATCTTCATCAGCTACTGGAATGCCAAAAAAATTGGCCATCTCAGTGTCATCCATTGGTGCAATGACTAAACCAGTTGGGTAATTTAATTCTACTGGATTCCAATCAACAGAAACAACCCTTGCAACACCCTTAGGTAATACTGTCACTTCACCTGTACACATGGGCATTATCTGCCTCTATGAAGCACAATCATCATCTACCATCCTTGAAGCTAACTTTGAGGGCACATATCCAACCTTAGAATCTGATTTCAGATCAACAAGCTCTGCATGAAACATAGTCTGTTTGGTTGTCCAGCCATCTTGTCGATCGATTTCATCAACCATCTCTTCACCATCCTCAATTCTCATGTACTCTCCTTTCCAGGTATCAAACCGTAACAATGCAACCTCTTGCTCTAGACCCAAAAAAATGCTCTCCCCAATTTTTTCCACCACATTCTTCACGTCCTTCTCTTCCATGCTCTGTAGGTCTTGTGGATCAATCTCTGCAAAATCAATCTCCCACTTCACAATTGTATCTCTCTCTATGTCCCAGATGCTACCATCACCTAGCTTCGCCTTAGAAGGAAGGAATTCCACAGTTAATTCGATCGTCCGAGCACCATCCCCCCTGTTTCTCAATGGCGGGGCAGTGTGAGGTGAGCTAGCGGAAGCAGACGAGGCACAAATCGCATAGCTTGGAAAGGATGCACCTAGTCGATGTGTTGTCTCCGGCGGATCCATCGCGGTCAGCCCCCCCCCCCTCCCACCCACCCAAATCTGGATCAAATCAACCAAAAAACACCAAAAACAGAGGGAAACAGAGGCGATGCGGTGAGATCTAGCTCGACACGGAGGGGAACGGGACAGGGTTCCGGATTCACTCACCACAGCCGCCGCCGTCGCCGAGAACGAAAGCTCCGCGCTGCTTTCACCGAGAACAAAATCTCCGGTGCCGTCGCCGGCTCACCACCGAGAACGAATAGGAGGGGGTGGGAGTAACGGGTTCAGACTGGGGTACACGTTCAGACAGGCACGGGGACACGTTTCACCTGATGCAGTACCAAGTGGGGCCCGTAACTAGATGCACTGCCAAGTAGGACCCACATGTCTTAAACATAACCTCACTCCCGTTGACAACCAGTTTAATCGCCCGAGTGGGCCTTGGCTATTTGGGCTTCTGAAACGTAGCACTAGAGCTATTTACGTCAACTACGTCGCACTCCTTCTATTGCACCTCAAAGATGTCGCACAGGAGCTATTGACCCCATCATGAACAGCGTGCACACATTCGACATTATGAACAAGCAAAGCCAACAGTATCGATCAAGAAAAATCTGCGGTTACTTTCCGACAAAACTCGCAGGAGATTGATCCTCTAGAGTTACCGTGCTGGTCCTCCTCTTGTCCTATGGGGATGTGCCAGCCCGGTAAGTTCAAGAAAACATTTCACCGTAACTCACACAAATGGGCGCACTTCAGGTCACAAGTGGAGAAATGACAACAACAGACGCAGATAGCAGTTCATTCTGACCCGATGCGCTGACGTCTGTTGTGAGGCATCCGTACGCATAATGGAAATGCATGAGCATAACTTAGATCTTGTATTGATTGCTGTTAAGAGCAATAAGGCAGCACGCAAAGTGTATATGTATTACCTCGACGAATGGCAGCATATGTGACCGTATGAATTATCACAACGGCAATATTGCAGGAAAACATGGGACATGTGCCCACCTTGTGGCTTGGGCGCGAGCAGGGAGAGGTCCTCCTCACGGTAGATGTGTCGGACCCGGGTACAAAGAAGACCAGCGGTCCCTCCTGGGCAGCTACACAGCTGGGGTCCCCTCCCCCCCCCCCACCCCCCCCCCCCCCCCCCCCCCCCAACTAGGAGGAGGACAATGTGGCGGAGGCCGCCGATTCCCGCTCGATGATGTGGAGCGCTGTTTCAATGGTGTCCGGTTTGATGAGGCAGATTGTCTTGAGCCGTAGTAGTCAGGGAACGGAAGGGACACATTTGGCACGATGTTGAGTGCCGCCGCCATGAGGAAGGAGATGGGTGTGATTGAGGACTATTGCTTGAAGACTAGGATGTCAGAAGCAATTTCACCAGAGATGGGGGACGATTTTGCACAAAAGCACGTAACAACCCTTCACCAGAATATGTGCCATTGATATTCTTCAATCCAATGATCCAGATTCTTTTCTTTCTATTTTTGCCCTTGAGGCGCAGATTCTATCCTAGTTGCTCCCCGAACAAACCGGCAATGCCGTGCTTATGACCCGGGCACTCAAGACGTTTACCCTGTGGGCCGTCCTATGAGGCCTTAGCACAACGACTTTCTGACTGTCCATTATAAAAAGGTTTGTCCGGCCTCAATGAGGGAGGGGCGATGACTGCGGCGCGCCTTCAGCTTGCTTCAGTGTTTGTAATCGTCGCTAGATGGTCTACTAACCTGGATGTATTTTTTATTTCTGTTGCTCTTTGTACTATGTTTTTTTACGGGAAGTTCTTTATACTACCTTAACAGTTGATGAATAGATCAAAAGTTTTCTCGAAAAAAAAACATAAAGCAAGCTTTTTCTACATTTGATTATGAATTGTCTCAAGCTTTTTCTTTACAACCGCTTGTATTGAACCAAAAAAAACCCTTAAGATCAAATTCTCGTCCAGTTCCAACACGTAGGAAGGAACCGCTCACATGAGCGACCAGATTTGCATGCAGTTCGTGCACACCAGCTACGGAAATAGGACCATCGATCGTTGTTACCACTTACCCACCGTTAACGTTAATGGTAAGTTCTCTTTTCTCGGCAAACGAGCTGCCATGGCGACTAGCGACCGACCACGGCGACGACGCGTTGGCGCCACGGGCGGCGGCATGCACCGGCGGGGCATCCCTTAGCTGGCGTCGGCACGGAGTGCTACATGGACGAAATCATCGCCTTATATATAGTACTACATGATTAGTTACGCACTCCGACGAGGTACGTACGTACGTACGTTGTACGGTCAACGGAGATAAAAGCGACCGACCACGGCGAATTCACTGGGAGGGAGTGTGGTGTGAACATGTCCCATGAGCCTTGTCTGTGGCGGCGCCGTCACGTCCCAGCGGATCCGTTGGTTTGTCTCTATCTTCTTCCCTTGATGTTTTCTGTGGTTATTACACCAAACAAATATTGCACTTAAAAGAAGCCCTATATACATATGTGTAAAACCCTCACGCAGAGAAGAAACAAGTTATTATTTTTTTCAGGGGGGAGAAGAAACAAGTTAGATTGAAATATTATAATTGTTTTTAACATACTTCATTACTCCCTCGGTTCCATAATGTAGTGCCTATAGATTTTTTGAGAAGTCAAACTTTGCAAACTTTGACCAAGTTTGTAGAGAAAAATATCTATATCTACAATAGCAAAAATATATAATGTGAAACTACATCTTATGATGAATCTAGTGATATATATTTCGCACTCTAGATGTAAATACTTTTCTCCACAAACTTGGTCAAAGTTTGTGAGGTTTGACTTTTCAGAAAAAACTATAGGCACTACATTATGGAACGGATGGAGTATTAATTACTTAATGCCCTAAAGTGAGTTGTATCAAAACTCGTCCCAGTCCATATATTTTAGTGATCTAAACGCTTTTATATTTCTTTACGGAGGGAGTATATACAATCTCAATGTTTTATTTTGAAACTATCACCATGGGTCACGACTCTCCACTTGAATATATTTAAAGTTTCTTTGGATTTACAAGAGTTTAGAGCATGCGAGAGGAGAGGAAAGGAAATCATGCCACAAGCCGACATGTTCCTCTCACATGATCTATCATTTGCTTAGGTCGGATAATAGGAGCTTTCCCCTTTCACCCCCTCGAATCCTCCTATGACCATTTGAAGCTGCGACCGCGACATCCAATCACATAATGATCGTGAAAACGCCTGCTAGGGCTCACCCAACAACAACTTGTGATCATGCCCATAGGGCTATCAAGGATCCCAGGATGGCTGACACTGGAGCGCCCAGCGATTCACTGCCGCACTCAGTACTGGACCTCGTGAAGGTCGTGAAGGTGCTCGACGTGATAGGAAGCCTGAACAAGCACAAGTCGGCAATGCTGAAGCAAGCAGTGTAGTCTGTCATCGACAACCTTGATCCCGACCAATGACTCTTCATCATGTCCTTCACCTCAGATGCGTGCCACGTGACCAGACTCGTGTGCACCTCCGACGCCGAAAAGCCCTATCTATGAGCGCCATGAAGTGTCGTACCACGCTTAGCGGTACCAACATCACCGATGGGCACTAGACGACCGCCAAGGTGCTCGACGAGCGCCGACACAGGAACACCGTCTGCATCGCCGTGCTCCTCTCCGACGGACTGGACACGTACACCATGATGAGGTTGCAGGAGCCGTCAGAAGCGGATGGCCCGACTATGAGACGCTCGTGCCCCCATCTTCCTCGCACACGGGCGCTGCCTACGATTGGTCGGTGCCAATCCACACTCATTGTAGTTCAAGGATTTCGAGGACGATGTTCAAAGCTTGAGAGCCTAGCACTATATGTGACACCCTGAATATTTTATGAACCTCTTATGTACTTCACTAAAAAATAATTAGCATTAATAATATACGCTAAAAAAATGTAAACATTAAGAATGTAGTCCAAGAATCAAGCCATGCTGACGCCAACACGGCTTCCACGTCTCACTCTACTCCCCTCGCGCTCAACGCAAGCTCAGCCCACCACTCCCGCAATCCTATATATAGTACATGCCTCTCTCGGTCTCCTCACTCCCAGCACACCACCACTGAGCTCACACCACCACCATTGCGAGCTGAAGATAGAATAGATGGACCAGCCTGGCAAGGGATACACGACGGTGACGACGGCGCCGCCGAAGCGGCCGGCGGGGCGGACCAAGTTCAGCGAGACGCGGCACCCGGTGTACCACGGCGTGCGGCGCCGCGCGGGGCGGTGGGTGAGCGAGGTGCGCGAGCCCAACAAGAAGTCGCGCATCTGGCTCGGCACCTTCGCCACCCCGGAGGCCGCCGCGCGCGCCCACGACGTGGCCGCCCTCGCCCTGCGCGGCCGCGGTGCCTGCCTCAACTTCGCCGACTCCGTGTCCCTGCTCGCCGTCGACCCCGCCACGCTCCGCACGCCCGAGGACATCCGCACCGCCGCCATCGCGCTCGCCGAGTCCGCGTGCCCCGCCGCGGCCCAGGCGTCCGCTTCAGAGTCCGCGCCGGCGATGATGACGATGCAGGAGGCCGCGGCGGCGCCGTACGACGACGACTTGCAGTTCGTTGACATGGACCAGCATTCCTACTACTACGATGGGATGGGTGCTGGCGGCTACTGGAATACAAATGGGGACGACGAGGACGATGACGACGGTGCCGGAGACATCACGCTCTGGAGCTACTGATCGAGCTGGTAATGTTGAGCTTGCTCGATCGATTAGCTTGCACGTGCTGGTGCTGCTGCTGAGAATTGAAGAAGAGAAGACGAACCAGAGTTGGTAGGGAAGAAATAATCCATGCACGTACTAGGTGTAACGGCATGCAAAAAGCCACGGCCCTGTTCTTATTTTGAATGATCTGATTAATTTCAAATGCCAGGAAGTTTTGTAACTTGTAGTGGAAAAAAGGCACCGTTTCTTCAATTCAATAGTATGAAAATACTCCCTCCGTATCAAAATATTAGACGTTTTTGCACTTCGATTTTATCTACAAAATCGTCTTATATTTCGATACAGAGGTAGTAGAAGCTTCATTACTGCATGGTCGTTTTTATCGGAATTGCCTTGATCATCAACACGAACGGATTGATATATCGAAGGCTGGCGTGAAGTTGATGCTCTCTTTGTGGAAAGCATGCGTGGATGAGATGCAAAGGTTGAGAGTTGAGGTGACGCGTGCGGTGCAATGCTTGACCGCGTCCAACAGCCGGTGCACGCACATGCTCTCATACAGCCGGTCACATGCGTACTGTACCGTACTGTACTTGCTGGATTTCTCTTCAAATAGGGCTGAGGTCACGATGCTTACTTGGGTGGAGATTAACACTAATTTTCTGCATGCAGGTGATGAGGAGACCGTACAAGGTCAAGGTGCATGTGCTGATTAAATAATTAATACACTTGCACCGGCCATAATCGACGCGTTTGGATGGACGGCCCAACAGTGTCAGCTCGCTTCCATCCGCACGCACTGGCCAGTGGGATTCGGTCGGTGAATCCTCTGCACTACCGCCCTTTTGGGGCTGGGTATTGGCATCTCCGACTCTGATCCTCAGAGCGCCCGCTGAGCTGTTTGGAGTCTGGATACCGACGCTCCCGGTTCATTGAAGACCCTCTTTCGGTTTTATTTTCTTTCACTTCATCCCTTCTTTTCCTTTCCATCCACATCCTACTCGTGCAACCCTGCCGATGTACCTCTCCAGCCACCGTCCAGGCATTGCCGGACATCCATAGCCCTCGCCCACGCGCCCGCTCGACTTGTACTACGACGTGAAGATCCGTCCACGGTCAGGTACGCTCCACCCCCTATTGACACCGTCCATGACGGACACCACAACCGTCAGGTGTTCGGTCAAATGCCATTGAGCTTATTTTTGAATTTCGTGTTGTTTTTCTAGAGTAAGCAAGATGGCCGGGTACTCGGCAAAGGAGGATGACTTGTCGTACGATGGGTGGTTGTCCATATCTACGGACTTCGTAGTAGGCAGGAGCGCAAGAGGCGGGGTCTTTTGGCAGTGCGTGCATGGTTCCATGTGCAAAAGTACGTTGCATCCTACAACATGCACTGAAGACAATGTGAAGTCGTTAGTGCATCGACGGTCACCATCCAGAAATCGGTCACGAAGTTTTGTCGTGCGGTCCAATGGTTGCATGCAATGTGGCCCTTGCGCATGGCAACCATGGAGATCGCAAGTTTTGCTTCTTCTTGCTTTACATATTGATTAATTCATTCATTCACTCAATGTTGCTCTACAGCTTGTATAGCCGGCACACGTTGTCGTGATGTACTATGGGTCAGAGGGTAGACCATTCACGCACATCCATTGTTGGATGAAGTTCAAGAGGCGGTATGTGTGAAATAACATGTGCCGGCTCTGATTATTCCCGTATAGTTTGATTTGATCTATCCAGGAAAAGCTTATTGAACATTCGGTTATCTCGTTGAATTTGAATTATTTTCTATCTAAACTTTGATGAATTCCGTCATCTTGGTTGAAATTCATTCAATTTGTTGGAACGTAGTTTGAAATGTATGCGGCTACAGTTGCATGACCGGCTCATGCATCTGTGTCCGCGGATGCGATGTCCGGTTTGGGACTCGGCGTTGAAGATGCCCTAACTACTAGTACTTGTACTGTTGTTATGGAGATGTTCGCATGCTTGTTTTTTTGTTAAGGTGATTTTTTTCTATGGATGGCCGCATGTTAGGTCCTTTTTTTTCCATGCATGTTGTGTGCTGAGCTAGCATGCTTGCATGTGAATAGAAATAGGTTAGTGAGAGTTAACGATTTCGATATAGAAGACTTTTATAACAGTAGTGCACTAGTATATAGAGAGAACTATACTTTTCACCTCTCAACTCTTGGCTTAGTCTAGATTTCATCCGATAACTTTGAAACCAGAGAACTTGCACCCCCAATTACTGAAACGGGACAAGGTTCGTCGGTTGTCTCGATTTTGATTGTACGGACTAAAATCCGAGTATTTTTTTGAAATTCGTGTACTTTGTTCAAATCTGTTAGCTTTTTAGAAATTCACGTACATTTTGTAAGTCCGCATAATTTTTAAAAATCCATGAACTATTTAAAAATTCACATAATTTTTCAAGTTCATTATTTTTATCAAATCCGAGTAATTTTTCCACATCCATGTACTTTTTTTAATTCGTGTGTTTTTTGAATTCACCCACTTTTTTCAAACCCACGTACTTTATTCGAATTCAAGTACTCTTTTCAAGATTGAGTAATCTTTTCAAATTTATGAACTTTTCCCAAAAATACATGAATTGGGAAAAAGTACGTGAATTTGATAAAGTTACACGAACTTGAAATAAGTGCTCGGATTTGAAAAATGTATGTGATTTGCAAAAAAAAATTGTGGGTTTTGTAAAACATACTCGAACTTGGAAAAGCACGTGAATTTAAAAAAAATCATGGGTTTTATAAATGCACAGTCAAAACCGGGGTGAATTAGCACCAAAACCAGTAAAAACCGAGTCCAGGGACGAACCAAATTTAGACTCTGCCAAGAGTTCAGGAACAAAAAGTATACTTTTCTCCTGTGTGTGTCATTTATAATATACTTCATTATCAATTATTAGATGCCCAAAATGAGTTTCGTTGAAAATTACATTTGAAACCACATATTATATTTTATTTATAAGTAAATTTATTTTTTGTACGTAAAAAAGGAATAGGCATAAATAAAGGTTTCGACAATGTTTCTTCATGGAACTTGCATTGTGGTATATTAAAATAATTAATAATGTACATTGAGAATGATAGAGGTATAATACGCTTATTTAAGAAGTATATTACATACTTCTAGAGTATAAAAAATTAGTCATATATGATAAGGAGCATGTGTGTTGCAACGGGAGAACAAGATATCACGTGCCCTTAAACCAATAATCATGAGTTAAGACCCCCAATACGTCCATGTTCTTTATTTCAACATGACATCCCATCTGTGTTTCCGCTTGTCCTCCGTTCTATTCTCGCCTACGGTGATCTTAGTGCTTACATAACTACAACACATCTGAGTGGTCAATTCTAAGGCATCTCTCTCGACGTAAGATGATATTATTTCCCTTGATAGGTCTTCCACGCCTCAATGATTTATTTTTTTGAGAAATGCAATACAGAGCCAGACGCTCACAATATGCGCGCGCGCACAGTCATCCATATGAATATACGCATACAATCCTACCTCTATGAGCACCTTTCAGGGATGGAGCCGCTATATTTTGAGGTGATGAAGTTACTCATGCATCTCGTAGTTGATGGATACGTCATACCACTAGAAAAATAGCACGAAAGAGGCTGAAATAAATACAGAAAATATGTGAGAACCCGTGTGAAAGATTAGGACCTGAACTCGAATGGTTCGACTGCAAGAAACATAACCATCTGAGCTAGGCTTAGTTGAGCTCCACCCCTCAATTATTGATAGCAGTAATTCGACTCCTAACACTGGTGCAGCCTTTGTCTTTGTTGAAATGGAAGCACGACCGGGGAACTCGAACCGGAAAGAAGAAGAGACAAGCTGGGGTAAGATATGGAATACTTTTGTTCCTGCAAAAATCCGAGTTTTCTTATGGATAATAATAGCGCATCAATCTATACCAACGGAAGACATGAGAATGCATCGGTGTTGGAACCGCCACTCCCTAGCCCTAGCTCTCCTCTCCCTCTCGCTCAGCTCACTCTCTTCTGCCGTGGCTCGATCAGAAGACAGAGGAAGAAGAAGATCAGAAGAGTGGTGGACACAGGGATTTTTCTAGCGCACGAACGCTTTTTCTTTCCTCGAGGACGAACTCGACCGTGTCAACAAACTACAGGGAGATCCAGGGTTTTATACCCGCGAGCACCGGCCTGCAAGGCCTCGCCTCGCACCTACTCGCCCACCCACTTCCCACGTCCTCCGCGCTCTGGCCGCGTCCACGCACCGCGGCCGTACGCGATCGCCACGACGCGGTCTCCCCCTCCTGTTTTCTCGCTAACAGCACGGCGTGGCCCCGCGCACACACGCGCTGGCTCACGCACTCACACACGCACACCTACGCATGCACACGCCCGCGGACCCGGCACGCCCGACGCGTCCGGTGCGCGCCCATACACGCACCAACCGTGCCAGGCTCGACGCCGCGGCTTATTACACCCAACACTCGTGCCCTAAGCCGCGGCTCAGAGCAGGCCGGCGTCCTCGACGTCGCCGTCGACAAGCAGTGCACGCTCCGCCGCCGGCGCCTTCTTCCACTGCGGGCAGTCACGTTTGAAGTGACCCCGCTCGCCACACTTGTAGCACCGGCCTCGTCTGTTGCCGCCGAAGCCCGACGCCTCGCTGCGCGCCCCGTCGTCGTCATCCCGAGCTCCGCCTCGCTGCCTGTCCCGCGCCCGCCACTGTGCTGCAGTGAACATCAACTGATCGCCGCCATGGCTGCCTCCGCCCTGCCGCGCCAACGCAGCCTCTCGTCGAAGGCCTTCAGCCGCCCCAACGCGTCCTCGAACGCCATTGTGTCGACGTCACAGAACTGCTCGATCCCGGCCACCGCCGCGTACAGGCGGTTCGGCACCAAGTCGAGCAGTTTCTTGACCAGTGCCGCGTCCTCCAGGGTCGAGCCCAACGCCGCGTAGCGTGCCGCCATGCCACCGAGCCTGCTGGCGAAGTCATCCAGGGTCTCGGCGTCCGCCATGCGCAGGAGCTCAAACTCCCCGCGCAGCGTGCCCAGCCGAGCCGCCCTGACGTGATCGGCCCCGACGAAACGCGCCTTGAGGCTGGCCCAGACCTCCGCTGCCGTCTTCTTCGAGGCCACCTGCAGGAGCAAGTTTTCCACGAGTGCTCCGAGCAGGTACGCCCTCGCCGGCTTGTCCTTCTTGGCGATCACGGCCGCCGCCGCGTCCTCCGGCACGACCACCGCCTCCCACAGCCCGGCCGCGTCGAGGTTCACCTCAACCTTGATGGCCCACACCGTGTAGTTGTCGCCGGTGAGCTGCAGCACCGACTGCGGCAGCGATCCGCCCACACCGCCGCCGTAGGGGACGATCGACATCGCCGGCGCGCCCCGACCTTCACGTGGCTCTGATGCCAATTGTTGGAACCACCACTCCCTAGCCCTAGCTCTCCTCTCCCTCTCGCTCAGCTCACTCTCTCCTGCCGTGGCTCGATCAGAAGACAGAGGAAGAAGAAGATCAGAAGAGTGGTGGACACAGGGATTTTTCCAGCGCATGAACGCTTTTTCTTTCCTCGAGCACGAACTCGACCGTGTCAACAAGCTACAGGGGGGATCCAGGATTTTATACCTGCAAGCACCGGCCTGCAAGGCCTCGCCTCGCACCTACTCGCCCACCCACTTCCCACGTCCTCCGCGATCTGGCCGCGTCCATGCACCGCGCCCGTATGCGATCGCCACGGCCTCCCAGCGCGCCCGACGCGGTCTCCCCCTCTTGTTTTCTCGCTAACAGCACGGCGTGGCCCTGTGCACACACGCGCTGGCTCACACACTCACACACGCACACATACGCATGCACACGCCGGCGGACCCGGCGCGCCCGACGCGTCCGGTGCGCGCCCATACACGCACCAGCCGTGCCAGGCTCGACGCCGCGGCTTATTACACCCAACAATCGGAATATGGCAACAAGCTGCACGTGTGCAGTCTGTGGTATACGGCACTCATGGAGGCATAGTTTCCTAGAGTGTACGGTCGCTCGCTGTGTTTGGTCTTTGGTACAACCTCCGTCCGAAAAAATGTATCCCTCATATGAATGTATCTAACATTAAGTTAATACTAGATACATCCATTTGATGAACAAGCTTGGGACAAGTTTTTTCAGATGGAGGGAGTAGATCAGGAGCTAATTGATGAAATAATGGCCAACAGCGAACTGAATGCTAAGAGATGGTTATTGTAAAACGTAGGTTTTGAGGGAACTGGCTCAACCCTCTATGGGGTGGCCTATCACATATATATAATGATGACATACAAGTCCTATACCAATGCGGTATGGATTACACAGTGGGGCTAAAATACGAAGTCTAACACCCTCCCTCAATCTCAACTCACTCCTGAAGCATCTAGGAGGTTGAGATTGCGCCTACAGACCTCAAACATGGGAGAAGGTAGAGACTTGGTGAAGATGTCTGCAAGTTGATCTTTTGAAGAGATAAACCTGACTTGTAGTAGCTTCTGTGCAACACATTCCCTCACAAAATGATAGTCCATTTTAATATGTTTAGTCCGTGCATGGAACACCGGGTTTGAACAAAAACGTAGCATCGATGTTATCACACCGAAGGACCGATGGATGTGGCTGAGCAACTCCTAGCTCTCGAAGTAGGGACTCAATCCATATAAGTTCGGCAATCGCATTGGCAACCGACTTGTACTCAACTTCTGTGCTGGTGCGGGAAATAGTGGCTTGCTTGCGTGCACTCCAGTTGATCAGATTAGGACCCAAGAACACAGCATGTCCGCCCGTAGATCGCCTATCATCTGGACACCCGGCCGAATTAGCATCAGAGAATGCAGAAAGAACTCTGGAGGAACTGGGACGCAGGTGAAGACCAAAGGAGACAGTGAGACGCACATAGCGCAGTATGCGCTTCACAGCAGACCAGTGCACATCAGTAGGTTGACGGCCACCCTTTCGGCCATATGGTGGCCGCACCGGAAGCTGATCGAGGAAGGAACTAATTAATCAGAGCCCTCTGTTGACTTATATGCTCATTACCCATTTCATCTGAGAGCTGGGAGAGTTCCAGCGGCCAATCCACAACCAGGCAAGCAACATGGCGACAGGAGCTCCAAGGAGATGGATATCCACTGCTCAAGGCTACGCCAAGATTAACATCGACGATGCCGTGGGGTCGGCGCTGTGGCGGCAGTATGTAGAGACAGCACTGGAGGATACTTGGGATCCTGGGTATTTGTTATTTGAGGATTGATAGACCCGCCAACTCTGGAAGCTATCGCATGTAGGAGGGCCTTCACTTGCGGAGGCCCTGGGACTCCAAAACCTGGTGATCGCTTCTCATTGCCAAACTGTGGTGAAGCACATAAGGGAGGGATCATGAGGATGCTAGGGTGGAGTTGTGAAGGAGATTATCTCTTGGCAAGCTCTTTTTCATTCTTGCTGTTTTAAGTTTGAATCTAGATGCTCAACTGTTGAGCATCATAATCTACCTAGGCATGCTGTTAAGTTGGATCAAGGCCGCCACATTTGGTTGGGGCTTCCACAGGACATTGATGTAATAGCTATAGCCATACCGACTAATGCATAAAGCCTAGTAGATGCTAACAAAAAATACTGAAATGGACGAGCTGATGTCACATCTTACTTTGGATAGGTCTTCCACGCCTGATTGATTGATCACAATAGTTCAAAATACTAACTTATCTTCTGGGGCATCTTTTGATATGTACTACTCCCTTCGTTTCTAAATAAGTGTTGTTGATTTAGTACAATTTTGTACTAAATCAGTGACTTATTTTTAGATAGAGGGAGTATATCACTAAGTTTTCTAAAGGGTGAATGCCTATTATTCAATTGAGAACATTGGTTTTGAATAGGATTTTTTATGTTCACCTGGTCAATGAATATCAAGCTCTTTCATTTCATTTAAGTGAGTTAAATATATCAATATTGCGTATGCTCTTATCAGCTGGAAAAAAAACACAAACATGCAATATTGTAGCGCCAGTATGATTTTAGATCAAGTTCTCAGTTCTTGACTTACTCAACAATTTCTTATGGGCCCAATCTTTCTAGTATTTTTCTAAGGACGTTATTTAGATAATTTATCTCTAAGTAATGTCGGAGTATAATTAATCTGGTTTATTGACCAAACTGTTTTACGCATTGAGTAAGATCTCTCTCTCTCTCTCTCTCTCTCTCTCTCTCTCTCTCTCTCTCTCTCTCTCGGGGTAAGTACGTACGGTTGGTAATACAAAACATGCACGAGGAGAGCGTGGTCATCTCTAATTTTTGCCACACGAGAGGACGGAGGAAGCTCCACAGTTTAAGAGAGTATTTAACCGGTCCCCTTGCGGCCGTGACATTCCTCCACTGCCGGATGTCTCCTCCCGTCAGAGCCTACATAAAGAAGCCATGAGTGCTGCTCCCACCGACGCCTGGTGAGCTGCCGAGGCGGAGCTCGGGAGGAGCGGCTTGGAGGCCTGGTGCGGCACAGGGAGGTGGCATCACGAGGTGGTGGCTGATCTGCCATCACCAGCAACGCACATGGACTTCGGCCAGGAGCCGTGGTGGTTCATGGCCCCGGGCGGCGCTCCTTCATGCTTTGCCGGCATGGTGCTCGGTATGGCGTGGTGGCTCGTGCTGCGTCCAGTGATCATGCTTGGGTCAGTCGTTGACGGATCTGCTGTCCTACATGGCGAGAGGGTCGGCGGCGGCCACCATGAGGTGCGAGCGGCTGCGTCGCCTGTGATGCGGCATGTTCGACGGTGGTGGCAGTGGTGGATGGTGGGCCCTTGTGTTGGAACTTGACCGCCAGCGGTTTCCACGAGGCGCGGTTGGTAGCGGCGGTCTCGGTGCCTCTTCATCGATAGGCAGTTTCGATGGTGGTGGTGGTTGGTGGGCTTGTCGGCACCGGTGCGGGATAATGTGTGGACATGGTGGTGTGGGAGTTTGGGTGAAGACCCTATCTCGGCCTTGTGCCATGACAAGGGATGGCCGCGGCTGTGGCCATCGTGACCTTTCTGGAGGCGTCGCTGCTTTGCCGTGGCACCCCTCCTGGGCCATCGCGGCCTCTATAAGGAAGCCCCTAATCTAATTTGATCGAACGATGGCGACACTTTACTATGTCGTTATCCCTCTTGGGAGCTTTATCTCGGAGCTCAACATCGACAAGCGGGACGGTGATTTACGGCAGTTGTGGCGTCTAGGCTTCTGTGGCAATGATGATGGTGGAAGCGATGTCGGCGACGCGACAATGGTTGCGGTAGTTGACTCTTCTCTGGCGTGTCTGCGTTGTTACCTTGGTTTATTTGTTGCTGTGGAGTCGGAGCTAGGGCCGTGGGGCCCTGTGGTATATGATGACTAGCTGCCGGTGGCCCGTTCGGTAATCTCCAGTGGCGCCAGCCATGCCCCGTTTTGTTTTTCAGAGTTCTCCGTTAGAATCGGAGTTGCGCTGTATGGCCGCAAGTCAAGATGGCAATGGGGCCCCGAAACCAGCATCCCCGCGGGTTTTTACCCTATTAGGGGACGGGGATGGGCGTCTTTTCATCCCCGCGGGGCTGCTGTTGGGCACATTATACAACCCGACACGTTTCGTGGGTTTGCACCCGTTTTGGTAGTCCCCGAACCCGAAACCCGGCAAACCCGGCAAAATACTTTTTTTTTACCAAGCACTGATCCGGTGCGGCCCACCCCAAAGCTACCGAGCTTGAGCGACCAAGCCCCCACCCCCAGCATCGAAGGCCAAACCAACCCCTCGATGGGTGGCCAGTATCGCTCGCTCCTTCCCCCATCGCTCGAGCCCTCATCTCTCTCTCTCTCTCTCTCTCTCTCTCTCTCTCTCTCTCTCTCTCCCACAGCTGTTGAAATATGCTCGTTTTGTTGTATCATATTGTGCTGAAAAATGCTCCTTGTAGCTGTTGTTATTGCTCTTTTTGCTCAAATTATGCTGCTGAAATACACCCTATAGCTGTTGAACCATCTACTATTGTGTTGTGTTAAAATTTGCTCAAGTTATGCTGCTGAAATATGCTCATTTTGTTGTCAAAATATTATTCTTTGTTGGTTCTATGTTTCCTTATATATGTCGATTTCCCCGTGGGTTCCCCGTGGTTTAGAAAACCCGATGGGTTCAGGGGACGGGCGAAAAACTAGCCCCGCGCACGGTTACGGGGACGGGGACGGGTTTATGATTTTCTCGTGGGGATGGGTTTGGGAAGGCAAAACCCGATGGGTTTCATCCCCGTTGCCATCTTGAGCCGCAAGTGGTTGAATTTTGGCACAGATCTTCATGTAGCTTCACGTGTTTGCTACAGCGTGGGTTGAGCCAACGATCGCTTACGGCGAAGTCAGAGTCGTTTGCTCAGAGTGTAGAGATGGTGATGACGCCTCTAGGGGAGGAGTGATGACGATGGGGCTTGCGTGCTGTCTCGCAGAACCCTCTTTGGAATGGTGTTCGTGGCGTTTCTTATGTGTGCCACTTAGCGGTTGTGATGGTTTTCGCCCGGTTCTCCATAATTAACTAGGCAATCTGGTTTTCGCTCGGTTTTTCTGAATTAACTGAGAAACTTTTTCTTCTTAATGAATGCAAGATAACTGTCATTTCAAAGAAACAAATGATATTGATGTGCTTTGTTAGTGGTTCTCTGACATCGTGTTTCACTCTAATCCTCACATAATCTTCTCTAGAATTCCCTGAAAGACTGAACTCCCAAGATCTCAGCAGCCTTGCGAATCAATTTTTCTACAATATCCTTACCGCAGTACCCATCGGGAAGTTTGTGTATTGCAACCAAATAGGCATATATGAACAAACTGAACATCATCCGCCCTGCTGAATCCATTGTACGGGTGAAGTAGTACATCCCAAAATCTGAATAGCCATGCCCTTGAACATGAGCAGCTCCCAATCACCAAGGCATGAAGCCTGCACAACGAACCGGCCGAAATCTCACCGGTTGTACCGGGTATGTCCCTAAGGAACACCGACTGGCTGAAGGTTTTGTCAGTGTACACCCGAGCAAGGCCGGGGGTGAACCTCCTTTTCTAAAAAAAGAAGTATGCACCCGAGCAAGAGCCATCCAGTGTATGTGGTCGTTAGTCTCTGGAATTTCCTCTTCGATCACCAGATCATCGAACACCTCATCTTTCAGGTCAAGCTGCCCAAAGAAGTCATCTAGGTCATCTGTTTTGCCACCTGAGCAGTGGCGGAGCTACAGCAAGGCTGAATGGGCCGTGGCCCGCCCTGCCCATGCAATTTTTCTGTAGTGTATACCTACTTTTAGGCCATGAAACACAATCCTAGTAGTCCTTTCCTACAGTCGGCCTGCCCAGCTTTCTGGGCCAAGCTCCGCCACTGCACCTGAGACCCGCCACTCGTTGCCGAGCGTGCATCCGTAGGGGCCGCCATCGTTGTTTCCGTCTCGCAAAAGCCTTGCAAATTGTCGGAGAGAAGGTAGGACTTGGCGGCGTTCGAGATCGCCGAGAGGAGACAAAACCCTAGCCACCGCGTAGGGGAGTTTTTTCGCCGCCCAGACTCCTGTTGGGACAAACTAGTTCAACCTAGGATTACAAGTGGAGATACAACTAGAACTGCTGAGACTAAAGCAGTCAGTGTACCGTGTACGTAGTGGCTAGGTTGCTGGGGCTCTTAGAATGCCTGATAGCAATGATTGATAGGTCTTGGACGCCTCAATGATTGATAGCACTAATTCGATGCCTAATAATGATGGAGCCTTAGTTTTGTTGAAATGGACGAGGTGAGATGTGACATCTTGTCTTATGATAGGTCTTCCACGCCAGAATGACTTGTAGCAATAATTCATGATTCAGATAATATATCTCTAAGTAATCCTGGAGTATAATTAATCTGGTTTATTGTTACGAACGACCAAACTGTCTTGCTACTACTTATTGTCTTACCATTGAAAATAAGCTATAATTAATCTGGGTTCCTCCTGTCTGTAGGGATGAAGTATGTACGGTTGGTACACTAGAATAACATGCACGAAGAGAGCGTGCTCAGCTATCTCTAACTTTTGTCACACGAGGACGGAGGAAGCTTCATAGTAGCATAAGAGAGTATTACCCCTTGCAGCCGTGACATTGTGTGGGAGGCTACAGAAAGAAGCCATGAGCGCTGCTCCGACCGACGCCGTGGCCGGGGCAGAAATCGATGAGACCACCTCTTGAGCTCAGGCTAACATGTCTGAGATCATGGTGTCGCTCCCGTGGTGCCCGGTGTACCTTACTCGCCAGTACCGCGGCTTCTGGATCCACGCCGCTCAGGCATCCTTTGAGCCGAGGTCAATGGACGTCTTCCTCGCAAGCTGCCCCAAGTCCGGCACCACCTGGCTGAAGGCACTCGCCTTCTCAATGTTGTTGTCGTGGCTATGCCCTAGCTCTCCCTCTACCCTAGCGCGCTCTCTCTCTGTCACCTCGCCTTAGACCAAACCGAAGCAAGAAAGAAGAAGACACAAAGAAAAGGGGGACACGGTGGAGTTCCGGCGCACGAACGCCTTTGTTTTTCCCTCGAGCACGAACTCGAGCTCACTCCACACCATTACAACGATCGCCGTGGCGACTCTTATACCTGGACAACGCCGGGCCACGACCCGCACGTACCTGCCCACTACGCCACCCGGTCTGGCCCGCTCGACGCGCACGCACGACGCGCTCCCGCGCACTCCCCGCGCCAAGCCCTCAACAGACCGGCGTGCACACCGCGTCCCCCGGATCGCCAACGGTATGCCGCGCACACGCCCGTGTGGTGTTCACCTGCGTGGACACACCCACGCACCACACGCACACCTACACGCACGCCAACCCCGTGGACCCGGTGCACCCGACGCGTCCGGCTCGCGCCCATACACACGCCAGTCGAGCCCAGTGCACCGCCGCGGCTTATTCACCCAACACTCGCGCCCTAAGCCGCGGCTCAGAGCAGCCCGGCGTCCTCGACGTCGTCCACGAGCAGGGCTCGCTCCGCCGCCGGCGCCTTCTTGAGCTGCGGGCACTCGCGCTTGAAATGCCCCCGTTCGCCGCACTTGTAGCAGCGACTGCGCCGGTTCCCGCCGAAGCCCGACACCTCGCTGCGCACGTCGTCGTCGTCGTCTCCGCGTGCACCGCCCCGACGCCGCTCACGCGCATGCCACTGTGCTGCGGTGTACAGCAGCTGCCCGTCCGCGCCCTCGCCGCCTGCCTGATCGCGTCGCCGCAGCCGCTCGTCAAATGCCTTCAGCCGCCCCAATGCGTCCTTGAACAGCATCGTGCCGACGTCGCAGAACTGCTCGATCCCTGCCACCGCCGCGTACAGACGGTTCGGCACCGAGTCGAGCAGCTTCTTGACAAGCGCCGCGTCCTCCAGGGTCGAGCCCAGCGCCGCGTAGCACGCCGCCATGCCACCAAGCCTCCCGGCGAACGCGTCCAGGGACTCTGACTCCGCCATGCGCAGGAGCTCAAATTCCCCCCGGAGCGTGCCGAGCCGCGCCGCGCGCACGCGGTCCGCGCCCACAAACCTGGCCTTCAAACTCGCCCACACCTCGGCCGCCGTCTTCTTCGACGCCACCTGCAGCAGCAGGTCCTCGGCGAGTGCACCGAGCAAGTAGGCGCGCGCGGGCTTGTCCTTCTTCGCGATGACTGGCGCCGCCGCGTCCTCCCGCACCACCACCGCCTCCCACAGCCCGGCCGCATCAAGGTTCGCCTCCACCTTGATCGACCATGCCGTGTAGTTGTCGCCGGTGAGCAGTGGCACCGACTGCGGCGGCGACCCGCCTGTTCCGCCAGCGTACGGGACGATTGACATCGCCGGCGCGCCCTGACCAGAACGTGGCTCTGATGCCAACTGTTGTTGCCGTGGATATGCCCTAGCTCTCCCTCTACCCTAGCTCTCTCTCTGTCACCTCGCATTAGACCAAACCGAAGCAAGGAAGAAGAAGACCCAAAGAAAAGGGGGACACGGTGGAGTTCCGGCGCACGAACGCCTTTGTTTTTCCCTCGAGCACGAACTCGAGCTCACTCCACACCATTACAACGATCGCCGCGGCGACTCTTATACCTGGACAACGCCGGGCCACGACCCGCACGTACCTGCCCACTACGCCACCCGGTCCGGCCCGCCCGACGCGCACGCACGACGCGCTCTTGCGCGCTCCGCACGCCAAGCCCTCAACAGACCGGCGTGCACACCGCGTCCCCCGGATCGCCAACGGCTATGCCGCGCACACGCCCGTGCGGTGTTCACCTGCGTGGACACACCCATGCACCACACGCACACCTACACGCACGCCAACCCCGCGGACCCGGTGCACCCGACGCGTCCGGCTCGCGCCCATACACGCGCCAGTCGAGCCCAGTGCACCGCCGCGACTTATTCACCCAACACTCAACACTCTACCACGCCACGCACTCGCCGTCTGACTCCGACCACCCGATCCGCCATCGCAACCCGCACGACTGCGTCGCCTTCCTCGAGACCAGGTCCCTACCCGAGACCATGGCGCTCCCTTCTCCCCGGCTGCTTGCAACCCACTTGCCCTACTCCCTGCTGCCCAGACGCTTAACGGAATATGGTCCGTGTTGGGGCTGGACAGCAACAATGCGCTGCACAAATTCACCGACACGGCAAATATGCACACTACATAGCCCCCTCCACTTGTGATGAACTTTGAGGACAGCTTCAACCAACAAGTAAGCAGCGGAATAACACAAACAACATGCACATGTGACACAGAATTTAACGTGGAAAAACCTTCTCAACTTGAGGAGTAAAAAACCATGGCTGTGGACCGACCGGTCCACGTAACTTCACTATGAGAATGATGAGTACAAAGTCTTCTCTAGAACCTTCAGAGAGATTTACAACACACTCTCATTGCCAACCGGCAACAGCAACAACAGCCACAAGAGGCAAGATTTCAGCAAAGCAGAGTTTACACAACTTCTGTACCCTTCAGTGTTTTGCAAACTGCCCTTAAACCGCTCAACCAAACAACACCAAATTTGGCATACATGTAGACACATGAGTTCTTGACATCCCCTCCAAATTTCATCTCAATCGGACATCATTTGCCTACCCAAATTGTTCGTCTCCCAAAACTACTCTGTTCTGAAACTGCAGCAGTCAGAGCTGACAAAACCACTCTCAAATCTGATGCTCCACTGACCCAATCCTCAAACCAGCTAACCAGATCGAATTACTCAAAGTAAGAAACGAGCTCACCAATTTTCGGGTCGATCCAAGCACGTTTGAGCCTCCAATCACCAGCTTGAACACTGTCTAGTCAGATGCAGCAAATCTGGACAGAACCTCTGCTTCTTCTTCTTCCTCTCTCTCAGGTTGTGTTTTCTCTTGTGTGCTCTCTCTCTCACTCTCACGAATGGCAGCCACCACCAGCAGGGGTGGGGTGGCTAGGGTTTTCTCCTTGCTTCACTTCCCTTGGAAGCACTCTCAACCGTTGGATGCAGCGAGGATCAACGGCTGACATGTGTTGGACTTATTTGTGCTGCCAACACACCTCCATGTGGAGGGACTTAGCCCAACAAACTCCCCCTCCCGACATCATGGAGGGTCTCACTGCCTTCCGGCAGCCATGCCAGTGAGCCGGCGGCATACTTCAAGTTTCTTCCTTGTTACCACTTTAGTCAACATATCAGCCCCATTGTCATCGGTGTGAACCTTCTCAAGTTGCATTTTCTTGGAATACAACACATCTTGAATCCAATAATAACGGACCTCTATATGCTTAGACCTTGAATGAAAGCTTGCATTCTTACTTAAGTGGATAGCACTTTGGTTGTCACAAAACAACACATATTTGTCTTGCTTAAAACCAAGCTCACAAGTCAACCGTTTCAGCCACAATAGCTCTTTGCTCGCCTCTGTTACTATAATGAATTCCGCTTCTGTTGTATTCAGTGCCACACACTTTTGCAGCCTGCTTTGCCATGACACCGCTCCCCCTGCATAGGTAACCAAGTAACCTGAAGTAGACTTCCTTCTGTCAACATCTCCAGCCATGTTAGAATTTGAAAAAGCAATCAGCTTGGCCTCACCATCACCGAAGCAAAGTTTCAGATTTGTGCTGCCCCGAAGATATCTCAAAATCCACTTCACGGCTTCCCAATGAGGTCTTCCTGGATTGGACATAAATCTGCTCACAGTACTAACCGCATGAGCAATGTCAGGCCTTGTACACACCATAGCACACATCAAACTCCCAACCGCTGAAGCATAAGGAACATGATGCATTTCCTTTTTCTGCTCATCAATGGTAGGACATTGATTTCTGCTCAACTTGAAATGGACTGCTAGTGGACAACTCACAACTTTTGCATTTTCCATCCTGAACTTCTGAAGTACCTTCTCAATATACTTCTCTTGAGACAAGTACAACTTGCTGCAATTTCTGTCTCGCTCAATTCTCATTCTGAGAATGTTCTTTGATGGACGTAAGTCTTTCATAGCAAAACATTTGCTCAACTCCTTCTTCAACTTAGCAATCCTAGAGACATTCTTGCCAACAATCAGGATATCATCAACATAGAGCAATAATATGATGAAATCATCACCTGAGAACCTCTGAATAAACACACAATGGTCTGAGCTACACTTCTTGTAGCCTTGCTCCCCCATGACAGTTTCAAACTTCATGTACCATTGTCTTGGTGCTTGTTTCAGGCCATAGAGACTTTTCTTCAGCTTGCACACATAGTCTTCTTTGCCTTTCACAAGAAACCCCTCAGGTTGCTCCATGTATATTTCTTCCTCCAACTCACCATGAAGGAATGCAGTCTTCACATCCATTTGCCCAACCTCCAAGTTGAGACTTGCTGCCATGCCAAGGGTTACTCTTATGGATGTCATCTTCACAACCGGAGAAAAGATCTCATCATAGTCAATGCCTTTTCTCTGGCCGTGTCCTTTTACAACTAGCCTGGCCTTGTACCTTGGATGTGATGTGTGCTCTTCTTGCTTGATTCTGTAGACCCACTTGTTCTTCAAAATTTTCTTGCCCTTGGGCAACTTCACCAACTCATAAGTATGATTCTTATGCAAGGAATCCATCTCTTCTTGCATAGCATTTTCCACTCCTTCTTGTGCTTACCTTCCATTGCATCTGCAAAGCATTCAGGTTCTGAACCGTCCGATAATAACACCACGTATTGATCTGGGGGATACCTGCTGGAAGGAATTCAACCCCTGTTTGATCTTCTGAGTGGAGCAGCTGGTGGACTTTCTGGTGCTGGTGCTTCCTGCTGATCCGGATCATCAACTTCAGCATCATACTCTTGCTGCTGCTGTTGGGGAGTATCTTCTTCACCTGCACCACCATGTACATCATCTTGTACATCTTCTGCATCTGCTTCAACTTGCGCAGGAGCTGGAGCTGCCAGAACTGGGTCAGAATCAATCATGTCTTGCTGCTGCTGAGGAGGAACCTGCCCCTTTGTCTTCACAATATCCTCAATTGTTTGGTCTTCAACAAACACAACATCACGGCTTCTCACAACTTTCCTTGCTATAGGGTTAAACAGCTTGTAGCCAAACTCATCACCACCATAACCAAGAAAGATACACTGTCGTGTCTTCGAATCAAGCTTTGACTTTTCATCTTGAGGAATATGAACAAAGGCCTTGCACCCAAAAACCTTCAGGTGGTCATATGAGACGTCCTTGTCACACCAGACCATGTTAGGAACATCTCCCTGCAAAGGATAACTTGGTGAGAGATTAATAATATAAACTGCAGTCATCAAAGCCTCACCCCAAAAGTGTTTACGTAGCTTTGCACTTGACAACAAGCATCTAACTCTCTCCACAATTGTCATGTTCATCCTCTCAGCAAGACCATTCAGCTGTGGTGTCTTCGAGGGAGTAAATTGATGCCTAATACCTTGCTGCTTGCAATATGCATCAAACGGCCCAATATACTCTCATCCATTATCAGTGCGAATGCACTTGATCTTCTTCTTAGTTTCTCTCTCAACCGAGGCTTGGAATTGCTTGAATACACCTAGTACTTGATCTTTGGTCCTCAAAGTGAAGGCCCAAACTTTCCTGGAGAAGTCATTAATAAAAGTCACATAGTACTTAGCACCACCAAGAGATCTTACCGACATTTTGCAAACATCGGAATGTATCAAGTCCAGCTTCTCAGGCTTCTTGTGAGGAGGTAGAGTCTTGAAGGCAACTCTATGTTGCTTCCCTGCTAGACAATCTGAACATTTCTTGATGTGAACTCCTTTCACACCCTTCAACAATTTTTTCTTCACTAGCACTGTCATCCCCTTCTCACTCATGTGCCCAAGTCTCTTGTGCCATAGAGCACAATGATCATCCTTCTCTAGTGCATTGACAGAAGCACTAAAGTGCTTAGCATGAACATGATACAACACTGAGACCATTTTACCTCTTGCAGCAATCATGTTGCCTTTGGTGAGCTTGTACTGCCCTTTTCCAAAAATGCTCAAGAAATCATCTCCATCAAGCAAACCAACCGAGATAATATTGAGACGAAGTGCCTCAACATGCCTCACAGATTTGAAGACTAACCTTGTACCATTTGCGGTTTCCAAATGCACATCTCCTTTTCCAATGATGGCTGCTCTATCATTGTTCCCCATCTTCACAACACCAAAATCACCTGATATATAGTTAGTGAAGAACTCTCTGCGAGATGTAGCATGAATGATAGCACCGCTGTCCGGTATCCAAATCATCTCGTCACCATCCACAAGGTTGACTGTTTCATCAGAAACAACAGTGATCCTCTCCTCAACAGTGGAACCAAATCTGCCCTCATTTTCTTCATGCATAACAAGCATGATGTCCTCTTCTACTGCAGTAACTCGGTTGCCCTCTGTGTCACTATCACTGCCAACTTGCTTCTGGTCTTGCTTCTTCTTTTTCTTTTTGTCTTTCTTCCACTTGTCACATTGCCACTTAATGTGGCCCTTCTGATGGCAGTGATGGCACTCATAATCAGCATACTTACTTTTTGATTTGCTCCTACCTCTTTCTGCCCCTTTACCTGGACCTCTGCTCTTGCTTCTCCCCCTGGACTGAGTGACTAGCACCTCTGAATGTGAGAAAGAACTAGCTTCAGCCACCTTTCTGGACTCTTCATTTAGTTCCTTGGTTTTCATACGATTCCAAGTGACAACTCCATTAGGTGCTGAATTGCAAACCGTGACCTTAAAGGTCTCCCAGCTGTCCGGTAATGAGCCTAGTAGCAGCAAAGCTCTCACTTCATCTTCAAATGTTATTCCCATTGAAGAAAGCTAATTTATAATGCCTTGGAATGTATTCACATGATCTGCAATTGTTTGATCATGAACATCTTGTTTGTACCTTCTTTTCGGGCAAACAACTCTTCCAATTTCTGCCATAAGGTGTGTGCATGTGTCTCATCAATGATATGGTTCAAAACATTGTCATCGACCCATTGCCGAATAAACCCACAAGCTTGGCGATGAAGTACCTTCCACTGACCTTCCTCAATGCCCTCCGGCATCTCAGTGGAGAACACTGGCTTCCAGTATTCTTTCACGTACAACAAGTCCTCCATCTTGCCCTTCCATGCTTGATAACTTGTACCATTCAAAGATATCATCCTACTGGTATTTACTTCCATTTTTCACCACAAGAAACTCAGCAATTCGCACAAGCAAACCAAGGCTCTGATACCACTTTGTTGGGCTGGACAGCAACAATGCGCTGCACAAATTCACCGACACGGCAAATATGCACACTACACAGCCCCCTCCACTTGTGATGAACCTTGAGGACAGCTTCAACCAACAAGTAATTAAGCAACGGAATAACACAAACAACATGCACATGTGACACAGGATTTAACGTGGAAAAACCTCCTCAACTTGAGGAGTAAAAAACCACGGCTGTGGACCGACCGGTCCACGCAACTTCACTATGAGAATGATGAGTACAAAGTCTTCTCTAGAACCTCTTGAGAGATTTACAACACACTCTCCACGTTGCCAACCGGCAACAGCAACAACAGCCACAAGAGGCAAGATTTCAGCAAAACAGA